>NC_050445.1:86586542-86886542 GCF_903995425.1 Onychomys torridus | reverse complement strand
CAAGTGTGCTACATACACACAATGGGATTTTATTCAGCCATAAAGAAAAATAGAATTATGCAACTTTCAGGAAAATGGATGGAATTGGAAAATACTATATTAATTGAGGTAACCCAGACCCAGTAACACAAACATTGCATTCTCTCTAACATGTGGATCTTAGTTTATAGTTTTTCCATATGTAGAAATCAACATGGCAGTGAGTGAAGATAGATGGCCAGGAAAATTCACTTCCACTAGACTATCACCCTATAATTAAATCCCAGAAATGTTAATGATGCTATATTTAAAACTTAAAAAGCCATGATAGATTGGATTAACATCTGGCTACTTACAAGAGATTTAAAATTGCTGATTATATTCTGCCAGGAATTGCTGCTCAGATTTTCTTCCAGATGAATTTCCTCTTCTGAATAGTAAAGCTACTGAAAATGTGATATCTGCTTGTCCACACTCCTATATGCCTTACTGTCTCCACTTGGCATAGTTTTTATTTGATCTTGATGCCTTTCAACTTTCATTAGTTCTCATTATACATTTAAATGTGCTAAAAGAAAGGAAAATAATGAATATGAATGTATAGCCATTGAACATTGATGACTAATTTAATGGAATCTAGTGGCTACAACAGAAGCAACCTTCTCGCACAGATGAACTTTCTTCCTGCCACAGTACATAATGTCTCTATGTGATTATATGTGGAGTGGTTATTAAATGGCGATCCTATTTACTGATTGATTCATGAAAATGGTAGCTAGCATACAAAGCAATGAGGTCCCCCCTGGGGTTTTCATGTATATGTAATTACGTTTCACTCTTGTTCTAAAAGAGCAGTGCTGAAGAACTCTTGGTGACATGCAAACAGGACAGCACGGGCCCCTGTGCTGTAATGTTTAGTGAAGAAAAAAGCGAACACCAAACAGCACCGAGAAGAGCCCTTCAAACTCTCAGACAGCTAAGGAAACACTAACGGGCAGCAGTCATAAGTTTAATCTTAAACAAACATGAAGTTAACTTTTTTTTGTTTTGTGTTGTTTTTTTGAGACAAGGTTTCTCTGTGTAGCTTTGAGCCTTTCCTGGAACTCACTTGGTAGCCCAGGGTGGCCTTGAACTCACCGAGATCCGCCTGGCTCTGTCTCCCGAGTGCTGGGATTAAAGGCGTGCACTACTGCTGTCGCTGCCGCTGCTGCCGCCACCACCACCCACCACCACCCCCTCCCCACCACCACCCGTCTAAGTTAATTTTTAATAGTAATCACTAATCCTATCTCAACATGTACCAGAGTTAAAATTTTAAATGTTATTTCAATTTTTCATAGTCAGTCTTCCAAATATAAAGTGCATATTCTTATAATATATCTCCCAAACATGCTATTGAAATCTCAGAGAGTTCATAGCTATATGTACCTAGAGGCTACTGTCTTAGTGCTGGTTTAGGATTCTATTATAGTTTTAAAGTATTTTACATTTGATTATTTGTAAAACACATTTATACCTGGATGAAAGTTACTCTATTTTAAAAGCACATTTATTTATTTGTATATGTGTGCTTTTGTATGTGTGGCTATGTGCATGCCATAGCACATACATGGAAGTCAGAGGACAACTTGTGAGAGTTGGTTCCTTTCTTCCATTGTATGGTTTTGGGGATTGAACTTAGGCCATCAGGTTTGGCAATAACCACCTTTAACCTCTGAGCAACCTGACCAGGCCGATGTTCTTGTTACCACAGTCAGTTGGTGAGCCCCTCTACCTGTCTCTGTTTTTTCCACAAGAGGAAAGGGTTGATAGAGAATACAACAACATGTATTAATTGCAGCTATCTTCTAGTTGAAGAGATTATAGGTACCTTTTCTTCACTCTTAAAAAAAGTTTGGGGTTGGGGATTTAGCACAGTGGGTTTGGTCCTCAGCTCCAACCAAAAAAAAAAAAAAGTTCAGTGGTTACTACTTTTACAATGACAAAAAGTATTTAAACCATCACAGTTATGTTCTCTTAGGAAATGAAAATACCATGAAAAATGAGTAGAACAACCTGTGAGGCACAGGAGAGGAAACAACATGCCTTATCTCTAAATGTTGTGGAAAGAAAGCAGCAACCAAGACTCTGGGGAAATTGAGAAGGGAACCAAAAGACATAGCTCCCAAGTGGGCACGACTGCCAGGGCCTCCAGTTTCTGGTAATGGAAAGTGAGCTTTATCAGAGAAATTGTCTCATAAAGAACAATAAAAACTGCTGGATAATTACCAAATAAAGAAACAAAGAGAGATACTATACATTGTATATTACCAGAATTTCTACTATACATAGAAATTACCAGGCCAAAATGGGATAGTGAGCTTAGAATACAGAGAAGTAAGCAGACTATGGAAGTTGTAGTAGGTACAGCAAAGAATGCACAGAATCAAATAGACTGTGGAAGCTATGGTAGGGAGTGAATTTTAGAGTACAGGGGACTAAGGAGACAATGGAATTATGTCCTGAGAAAACACACACACACACACACACACACACACACACACACACACACACACACATTTTACAAGACTTACAGCAAGGCTCTTAGGGAGAAGTCAGAGTCCAAGGAGACATTCACATTGGTAACCTCAACACTGTGTTTTGGGACTGCCAGGTGCCACACCATCAGATGGGTGTAAAGTCTTTGTGATGGCTAGTGCTGATTGTTATCTTGACAGAATCTAGAATAATCTGGGAGATGAGGCTCTGGGTATGCCTTTGAGGAACTATTTTAGTTGCCTTTTCTGTGGCAGCTCCCTTCCCTAGTGGGATCATGGACTGCCCAAGTGGAGGAAGGGCAGTGAGCAGCAAGAAGCATCACTTGCTGTTTCCTGGCTGTGGAGATGTGTGAGCAGCTGCCTCCAGCTTTTACCTCCTAGCCTTCCTCACCATGATGGGCTGCACCTTGATGTAGGAGCCAGAATCATTCTAAGTTGCTTTTGTAGAGCACTTTATCACAGCAACAGGAAAAGAAATCAGAAATCTCCCAAGCTCGCAGTCTCCAAACACAGAAGGTAAGTATAAGGAAAGGAGATATTAAGCAGGGGAGAGCATCAGAGAATGGGGAAAATTCCGGAAACCTGATAAATTTTACAATAAAAACAATAAACTTAACCCTGTCATTGTTAGAATTATTATCAGACTGAATGTGACGACGGGCAGCTCGGGTTACTCACAAAGCAATGAAGAGGAGGCATCATCTAGAAAGATGAAACAATCTTCAGTAATTTATCTCAGTAAGTCTAATAACAGAATGGACAAAAGTTTTGAACGATGTAAGTTACCAAAGCTAACTATAAAAGAATTCAAATTCTCTCTCTCCCTCTCTCCCTCTCTCCTCCTCCTCCCCCCCTCCGTCTTCTTCTGCCTCTCTTTCTTTCTCTGTCTCTATACTAAAGAATTTTTTTACAAAGATGCTTCAGGTCCACTTTTATTGTTCTGCATTACCAAGCAGATGAAGAAATTAATAGCAACTCTACCCAGACACCATCAGAAGATAAAGAAATAATGGACATTTCCCACCTTATTTATCCCAACAACACTCAAATACCAAATCCTGTAAAGGCATCAAAAGAAAGGAATTTCCATTTGAGTATCACTTAAGACAAGACCCTCAAATTGCTGAAGAAGTATTAAATCAAACCTGTATGTGTATAAAATAGTAATATACGACAGTCAAGTGATATTTGTTTCAGGATTTCACAATTGGATTAACATTTAAAAATTAATGTAACTTTCTTGACAAATAGAATGAAAGAAAAGGACAAGTGGTTATCTAAATAAATGCAGGAGTGTTTCTGAACCTAACCAGAGGCCCATTCATGCTCACTCATTACAAACCATTTGTAATTGAAGAGAATTCCTTTAACTTGTGAAAGGGTATCATGAAAAAAAAAATCTAGGTTTTAATCAATGAATTGAAGAATAGGAGAAATTTAAAAGTACCTAGTGATAAATTAAAATGAAAACAACTCACTGAGATATGATGCTACAAAAGCAGTATTAAGAATGAATTGTGTGGCCATAAATGCATACTTTCAAGAAGAAACTACCACATTGATAATTGTTAACTGCACACCTTAAGGGACTAGGACAAAAATTGGAAACTAAATCTGAAGCTGGCAGAGAGAAAGGAGTGAAAGGCAGAAGTCAGGATGAATGATGGAAGACAAGAACAGAGAGAAGAATCAAGGAAAGGAACTGTTCTCAGAAAGGACCAGAAGATTGACCAAACTTTAGCCAGATTGCTCCTCCCATCCCTGCAGTCCACACTCCAGCCCTGTCACAAGACTGGAACCCCTGACTCTTACCTCTAACTCCTCTGCCCTGAGACCTGCCTGAGGACCATGGATCCTGTGCTTGGTACCCTTTACAGGACTCTAGAGAGGAATATAGGCCTTCAAACACACCTGATGCCTGCAGAGACCTATGTCAAGTTCTGTCCTACGGATCTTGACATTTCATAACTTTGGGTGGAAGTCTAGTAGTCTGAAGAAATCCAATTGTTTATAATCCTTTATTTGACTTTTGTTGGCTATGCTTTTGGCACTATATCCTGGTGAACTCCCATTCTGTACCCATGTCCCATTCCAAAGCCAGGGAATTTTTTCCTTATGATTTTTCCCCTAGGCATTTTATGGTTCCAGTATTTTCCACTGAAGAAATGATTCTATGCCCACTGAGTATTCTTCATGTGTTTATCAGAGCTGAGCTGGCCACATAAATATTGATTCATGTCTAGGCACTTCCTTCTGTATTATTGGTCTTCTTTTATACTAGTAACACACTGCCCCCATTACTATAGCTTTGTAATACAGTTTAAGATCAGGTGATATAATACCCCCAACTTATTTGATTTTCTCAAAATTACTTTAGATTTTTTTGGGTCTGTTATGGCTTAGTTTCATGAGACTTTTAGGGTTTATTTCCCTGCTACTGTGAAAAAATATTGGAACCTCATAGAGATTACATTGAATGTCTGGATTGCTTGAACAGTATAGACATTTTGATAATACTAATTATCCTATTCCATAAACATGAGATTGTTTTCAGTTATGTGTTATTTTCCATTTCATTAATTAACATTCATAATTCAGAGTGTATAGATTTTTTTTTACCTCTTTGATTAAATTTATTCAAAAAATACTTTATTCTTTTTGATTCATTATGTGATTATTTTCTTAATTTCTTTTAAAGATAATTTGTGAATGTTGATTTTATGCTCTGTAACTTTATTGATTCATTCCTTAAACTGAGTATTGAAAGAAGAATTAACACTACACTTCACCACACAGTTGAATAGGGGAGAACTTGTGTAACTTTAATTTTCTAGGAATGGAAACCCCTACAAAGACACCAGAAGACTCTAGATAAGAAAATAAAATAAAATTGCAGGTCAGTTTGGTGGTGAACACATTAATAGGTGCAAAAGTTCTCAACAAAACAGAAGAGGGTGAATTCAGCGTCACATTAAATGGCTCACATAAGGACAGTTCAACATATACTATTAACAAACGTGATATGTAAGTTTGTGTCTCCATGTTCAATGAAGCATTATTAACAGTAGTCAAAAATGTGCAAAGACCTAAATGTCTAGTGATGAATTGAAAAGCAAACGTGATATATTTAGTACATATCTATATACGTATGCATGCACACACATAAAATGTAACATTTTTCAATCAAAAAGGAAAAATATCCTGTTACATGTTGTAATATAGGCGAAGTTGAAGGTCATTATGCTAAATGAAATGTTAGACAAATTAATACAAATAACTGATGGTCTTGCCTACCTGCAGAATCCGAAAAGTCACAACTCCAGAAGCAGAGAGAAAAGCAGTGGTAATCAGGACTTATGAGTGGGAAAAGGAAAGTCGTGTCAAAGGGTTCTGACGTTTAGTTATAAGATGAGTAAGTTCTTAGTTCTAATTTGGAGTAAGTTTTCTGTAGTATATTTGGAAAGCCTCTCTTGGAAGACACTTGTATGATCATTAATGAGGAAAGAGTGAAAATTAAGTGACGAGTATGTTGTTTTGTCAAATGTGCAAAAGTTAAACATGAAAACATGCTCAGAAGAGAGAGGGGCAGGAAATGTGCACTTTCACAAATGGGTAGTTTGGTAGTGTACAAATTGAAACACTATTTCTTGAGATTGTAACTGTGAATGTATGAAGATTCTAGACACAGTTGATCTAGGAATGCATATGTTAAGGAATATACTTTTACTAACACACATACTTATGGGTGCATTTGTGTGAGTGCCCATGCAGAGCGCGTGCACGCGCGCGCGCACACACACACACACACACACACACACACACACACAGTTGCACTGTGACAGAAGTAGGAAATATTAGATGATGAAATAATTGCTAATATTTGGAATATTTATGTATTTGTGTTAAAGACATAAAAATAATGAATTGGTAACCAAGTACTATGTCCCTAGTGACCACAGCATTACAATAATTTATGGGGACCGGGAGATGGTTCAGTAGGTAAAGCACTTGCCGTGCAAGCCTGAGCACCCAAATTCAAATCCTCAGAACCCAGGCAAAGCTGTATGTAGCAGCACATGTCTGTAATCCCAGTGCTTTGTGTTGAGATTAGAGGTGGAGACAGGCCAAAACCTTGGAGTTTGTGGGCCAACTAACCTTGGGCATGAAGTGGTAAACAGAAGACCCTTTCAAACAAGGTCAAAGGAGAGGATGAACATTTTAGGTCATCTTTTGATTGCCATACATTTACTGAGGCATGTACATACACGCAGACACCCCAAACACACATAAAGATTAAAAACTAAAACATGAAAGTACAACTTAAGAAACCACATGAGCATTATACAGATGATCATACAGGTAAACAAAGCCTAGAAGGAGACATTCCCAAAGAACAAATATTCAGAGCTGAAGAAAGGATACAACACCAAGGTTTCATTTTCTTGTCTTGAGTCTGACAATTCATCAATGGGAAATGTAGCATTTGTAACAATTATTTTGTATAAAAATGTTTGATATCAAGGATGATCATGGCCTGCTGAGAAAAATACAGAAAAGTTATTATTCCTGATAGAGCAATCCAGCTAACTATGCCCACAAAATAATAAACACAAAAATAAAGGCAAAATAATCCATACAAGTAACAGGAACAGGATTAAAAAAATACAGTCTAGGGATTTCTGAGACAACAAAATTTCTGGATCAAACTGTAACAAAGGAAACAAGGAAAAGTCATTCTTCTCTCCCAAGAAAGCCCCAAAGAGAAGTTAATGAAGAGAGTGCCCAGCATGGGCACATTCATGCTGGGACTGCTTTCAAATTGAATGATTTTTTTCCCCTTTATTTTTGAGATTATAGTCTAATCACATCATTTTCCTCTTCTCTTTCTTACCTCCAAACTCTCTCATATATCCCCTCTCCTTGGCTCTTTTTTTAAATTCATGACCTCTCTTTTCATTAATGTTGTTACATATATGTACATGTATTGCATATATGTTCATATATAAAAGTACGCAGATGAACACATACATTCACATACATCTTTATCCATATACATGTGTGCATACACACACCATATATTTTCACATATGTACATGAAAGTATAGCCTTCTTGAGGTGATATATTGCGTATTAAATAAAGCTTGCCTGAGGATCAGAGGACAGAGCCAGCCACTAGATTAAACATAGAAGCCAGGCAGTGGCAGTGGTGGCACACACCTTTAATCCTAGTACTTGGGAGCCACATGCCTTTAATCCCAGCACTTGAAATCTCATGACTTTGCTATTAGTATTTGGGAAGCACACATACCTTTAATCTCAGTACTAGGAAGGAAGTGAAATGGCTGGGCAGAGAAAGGCATATAAAATGTGAGGAGACAGGAACTAGAACCCTTTTGGCTGAGGACTCAGAGGCTTTCAGTCAGAGGATGCATGGAGATAGGATCTCGCCTTCCATTTGGTCTGAGGATTCAGTAATGGTGAGAAGTTTCTCTAGTGGCTTGTTCCTTTGTTTCTCTGATCTTTGAGCATTTATCCCAATATCTGGTTCTGGGTTTTTATTAAAAGACTATTAGCATTTGTACAACACCTTCTAATTTGTGGCTTAAGAAAAACTAGCATGGACATAAAAGATAATTCTAAACAATTATTAATGTGATTACATAAGGATGTAAAAGTAGTATCTTTGAAGAAAGGACTGTTATTTTATGCATATGTATGTTTTGCCTTCCTGTGTCTGTTGCCTGCAGAGGCCAGAAGAGGGCATCAGTTCTTTTGGAGCCGGAGTTAAAGGTGGTTGTGAGCCTCCACTGGAACTAGGGATGGAGCCCTGGTCATCTGCAAGAGCAGCTAGTACTCTTAATGGCTGAGCTACTTCTGCAGCTCTGAGTGTGTAATGTTTGAAATCATCAGTGTGGTTTCCAGCCTACAGTACACAAGTCAGACTGGGTCAAGTGAAGGGATGACGGGGACTTGACTATGTACAAACACAGTTGTGTTTTCAATGACGAAAAACTCTTAAGAGATTAGTTTTATTTTTATGCTAAAACCAATATTTAGAAGGCAGGGTAGAAGAATAGAAGCTCAGAGTAGGTATATGTTAGAAATTACTTTCCTGTCCTTTCTGGAAGTTTGACTGTACTGTTCTAATCTAATCCAGTGGTTGGGTATCTTCTCTTCTCACAGGTAATTACAGTAGTTTATGTATCATATATTCAGTACTTTTTTCCTAGAAGATTTACTAATTTAGATAGATGATAAAAAACTCATTTAGATAAAAAATAATCTATATGTACTTATGGTCTGTTCTCAGTGAAAAGTTGACTAGCAAAAGAGAACTAGAGTATAGGGCTGAGAAATTTGGTTAGCTGTTTCTGTTTTATTATTCCTAGATCAACTCCATGAAAGTTGTGTCTAACACCTGTACATTCAACTGGAAGAGAGAGACATTCAAAACATCCATAAAACAGTGACAAGCACAGAGGCCTTATGGATGAGGCTTGCTTTTTCAGACTCATGGGGCCAAAGAGCAGATGTTTATGAACAGGGGTAGATTCAGGGATGGGTTTTTAGACAAGCCTCTGGAATTCTACTGCTTTCCCAGGAGATGGCTCTCTTGGGGGGAAGTAGTTCTGTTCTCCACAGATGCAAACTCCTGGCAGTGTTCTCAAACAATACAGAGAGCCATTTTGTGGAGTTTGTTTAGAAGTTAGTATTACCTAGAGACATGCCATTCACAGTCAGCTGCTGGTATCTAAAGTTCCAGGACCCCATAGATGCTAATATCCTAAAATCTCTTTTACAAAACAGCATGGAATTTGCATATAAAATTGCCTTTAAGCAATCTATAGATGACTTCCAGTACCTGCAAATGTTACTTGTGAAATATATAATTGCTATACTCTATTGCTGAGGGAATTATTGCAATAAAATAAGTCTGTATAGTCTCAGTACAAATTTATTTCCCTTCCAAGTATTCTGTGCATGCACACTTGTGTGTGCATCTGCATGTGGGTGTGGGGGCACATGTTTATGTGTGTATGTACATGAAACACAGAATTTGACATTGGAGATCTTCTTCAATCACTTCGCACTATAGTGTTTGACAGGGTCTCTCACTGAACTTGGAGCTCACTGATACAGCTTGGCTGGCTTGAGAGAAAGCCCCCAGGGCTCCCCATTTCTACCCAGCTCTGTGCTCTCAGCACTGGGATTACAGACATACCATGTCAGGTTTTCTGTGAGTGCTGGGTGTTCAAGTACCACTCTCTTTGCTTATACAGCAGACACTTTACCCAGTGAGCCATTTTGCAGCCATAACCCTGAAGTATTTTTGATTTGTGGTGGAATTGGTTAGTTTAAAACCTGTGGATTTGGATGTTGGCCAGCTGTATTTTAAAGAGCAAAGACAATTCATCAAATCCCATGGACGACAAGTGACTCAGTTACATGAGAAAAGTCACTCTTTTCAAGATGGTTAGTCATGAAAAAAATCCTGCATTATGAGACTCACATGTGCAGAAGGCTCTCCCACAGCAGATGTCAGAAGCCTGGCTTCAGCCCTGAGCTTCTCAGTGCCTTGTCAAAGCTACAGAACATCCCAGGCTTCCTTAATTCCTGTTACTGTCTACTTTTTAACACTCTAAAGCGCACCACTAAGCTTATACTAAAGTGTGCTTGTGAATGGCATGCATGTGTGGGTACATGTATGCGTGTGTGTGTGTGTGTGTGTGTGCTCATGCATATATGCATGCATGGGTCAACTCAAATCCTGATTTGACCATAGACTATGTGATGAATGCTCATAAGCATACATTGAATCTCTAAGTTCTTCACTGTTCATATCTGCAAAAGGGCTATGGCACAGAGGTAGGTGTGTAGGGGTGTGTGTGTGTGTGTGTGTGTGTGTGTGTGTGTGTGTGTGTGTGTGTGATGTGCAACTGCTCATATGCGTCAGTGTGATCATGTGTGTGCCACACCCTACATGTGGAGGTCATAAAGCAAGAGGTGTTGGTTCTCACTTTCCACCATGTTCGAGACAGTCTCTTTGCTGTTCACTCCTCCATGCACCAGGCTGGCTAGCATGCAGGCTTCTGGTGATTTATCTGCCTCTTCTTCCTATTGTCCTTTCAAAGCACAGGGATTACAAGTCCCTGAGTTACTTCCTCTGGTTTTTACATGGGTTCTGGCGACTTAGGTCACCTGGCTACCATGGAGAGTACTTAACTTACTGAGTTACCTTCATAGTCCTCATAACCCACATTTTACAGGCTGAATAAACAAATATATGTTGCATATTTTATGTTCTGATACTTAGGCATCCAGCTATCTAGTCTCCTTTGCCATCTTTGTCAGAAGAAAAACACGTTAAAAAATAGTGGTAGTAGCAAAAGCTTGCTCTTTTGCATGTCAAGCATTTCTGTATTTGTGACAATGTTCCATTTGATAGATGCTCTTTCTTCCCATAGAACTGATCATAAAAGCAAGTCCACAAACTTTAAAGCCTTGCTCAAGTATGACACAGAAGCACAAAGTTTCTATTAGGTTCTATTTGTAACACCATCGAATTCTAGCACCCAGTTTTTAATCACTGTCATTTAATGTCTTTCTACTTATCCACATATGCAAGGCATTTTGCATACATTACATATTAAAACTAAAAAACTACTCCAGGAAGACAAAGCTTTAATTTTCCTTTCTTGATCTTAATTGAGCTGACTGGTTTGGTGACGCATAAAGCTGGTTGCTCAGACAGTTAGGACAATTATAAGCCTCCAAGGCTCTGGTAAATGCTGAAGTTTGTCAAAAAGTGAAATATTATAAAGGCAGTTACTATTAATTTTTAAAACAATTGCTGGGTCCCCAAGCTGCCAGTGCAATGCTACATATATATTCTGCCTAATTTGATGGGGATGAACTTCTAAAACAGATTAATTCTTTTTAGTTTTTCACCTCAAAGATAATTAGCTTGAAATATGGGAGAAGAGAATACATCACAAATACTGTTATTTCAAAGACATTTCCTTTCACTGGATTCTGATTTGCCTGTCATCTCAGTTTATAAAGAACGATGCCCCATCTGTATGCAGGTTTTTCACATTTTGCTTAGCAATGCTGTTCTTATGTTTTAGCTCCTGGACGGCAGTTCCTAAGGCTTCATCGTTTCTGAATTGACATCTCTTCAGTGATGGGTCATAATCTCATGCGTATACACAGCAAAGTGAAGAAAGAGCACTACGTGAAAGAGGAAGAATTTTTTTTTTCTTTCTAAGGTTGAGAAAAGGAGCCAGTTCAATTCCATGTGGCAGTTGAAGAGCAGGAACCCCTCAAGGTCTTTTCTTGTGTCTTAGATACTGTGAGAGCTTGGATTTGAGAAATGTGGCATCAACAAGACATGTCAGTCTGATGGCTTTAGCCAAGGCTTACCCACTATTTGCAACATAAGTGTCTGGATGAGGTATATGCAAATGAAATAAACATTGGTCACAGACACTCAAAATCAAGAACTACCATTTTTTAATATCAATTCATTCCTAAAAGCCCACCTGTCTTGGCCCACATCTAGAGAGCACTGAAGAAGGACCAGTGCATAACTTTTATGGCGTTGTCCAATCACACATCACATCCTTCCTAGTTGTTCACTCTAAGTCAACATTTATTTTGGTAATTAAAGAATCAGTCCTAACACCATTCAGATATTCACCTATGAACATAAGTAACAAAATGCTGAATGAGGTGATGTTCTTGCTCACCTGTTCTATTAGATTCCCATGATATCTACTGACACAGTGCTGGCATTTGGGTACTATAGTGGACAAGAAAGGGAGAGAGATAGTATATGCTTTGGAGATTTACCCACCTTTTCCAAATCATAGACTTTCACTGCATGTCTTTTAATAAAACATTTCTAATCCTGGCCAAACTGCCGGAAAGAAATTTGTAATGAAAGGTTGCCTTTGTATCACTTCCCACATTTTTTTTAACCTCATTACTATGACAAAAAGCTTATTAGTGTCTGAACATTTCATCAGTTCTGAGAACTGTAGCTGTAGGCAGTTCATAAAATGGAAATTGGTGACTGGTTGGGCTCCTCATTTGCATGTGTACCACACCCACAATTGTTTAATGTGCATTGCAACTGCATATGTCCTACTCACCTCTTCCGCATGGTCTGCCTACTGGCTGAGGTGAGATAGCTTGGTTGTTAGGGGTGAAGGGATCATCTTAAGGTTCTTTGAGAGCTCATTGGAAGCTTCTTTTGCAATTGGTAAAATGAAAACACTGAAAAATGCTGAATTATTCTAAAATAATATGCTACATATCCCTTCTCGCGTTATTAGTATTCCACCTTCAGAAATTATTTTAGGGCTGCACTGAATACATTATCTCCCTGCACTGAGCAGACATAGGAATCATGCCTACTATCTTATTGGATGTTTGGTATTGAAATATACACTCCATGGTGAAATTGATTTGTGCACATTGTGATGACAACTCAGAACAACACATTTTTCCTTCTTTCTGCTTCAGAGATCTGATCAAGGAAGGAGGGACTCGAGGGATCTGGCATTGTGGATTAACTCATGGATAGCCTAAGCATCCAGTAAAAAGCTGGTGGCACATAGCAGATGTTTAACAAATGGGACACTGGATAAAAAGAAAGACAAGTCCTATCAAGCTCTCTCAGTGCTGTGGACATTGTGTATCAAGTGATTCTGTGCATAGATGTGTCCTGAGTAAGGTACAATATTTACAAATACTTTTTCCTGCCACTCCCAGCAGATGCCAGCACCACCTTTCTGCAGTTGTGACATCCTCAAAAGTCATCAGACACAATTGAGTGGCACTTGTGGCCACATCATTCACAGTCTGAACTGTTGTCATGGATTACCTGCATAAGAGATGACTCCCAGGACAATGGCTGGCTCATAATCTACATTAAATAAACATTTATGCCTAGCTCAAAGCACTGCCATTGCTGAAAACCATATTGGAAGCTGAATTTTAAGGATGACCTTCAGACAAATTGGAGAATGCACACACTTGGGATTTCTCAGTAAAAGGACAGTTTGATGGTCTGCAGGCCTTGTGAGGTTGGATAACTCCTTTATCCTTCAGAATGGTTATCTGAGTATGGGCATACAAATATTAATTTGATTTCAAGCATCCTTAGTGAAAATCAGGTCCTTAATTTTTAAAAAATGTTACATGTTATAATTTATCAGCATGATTCCCATTAAATCAGTGAGGAGTCAATGAATAAATCCATACACAAGACTTGGAAACATAACCTTGACTGTGATCCACTTGTTATATTCATGAGGATTATAATGACTGCCTGCACATAGACACATTCCTCTCTTTCTTTTCCTTTAAAAATTTAAAGACATGCACGCTTAGCCAAAGGAGCTCACTTTGTCAAGAAAGCAAATAGAAAAATGAGATTACAAAGTTACTGTTGAGAATGTCACCTTTACTTCATCATGCAGTAGCAGCCTCTACCAGACAATGGACTTTGTCCAGAGTCAGGGAATAGAGGCGGTGACTTGAAGCAGAGTGAGAAAACCTTGTGCTTCCTCCAGTTAGCTGAACGTATGAGAATTTCCTCAGAGAAGTATGTATGTACTACCTTAGACTGATGCTTATAGTGTGCCTGGGTTTCAAAATACTTGAGAACTTCAGTAAAATAGATCAATATCATGAACACTCAAAAGGAAATCCAACCTTGTATCTTGCCCTTACATTTTACCACAATGGCAGTTATGGCTCCAAGGGACATGCCAGCAGCAGCAGCAGTAGCAGCAGCAGCAGCAGCAGCAGCAGCAGCAGCAGCAGCAGCAATTGTTACCACTAAACAAAATTGGCTCCCACTCCAAGCTCAGACCCTGTCACTATAAGCTGTTCTACAGCAGTTAATGATCCACAGTCAGCAACCACCATTACATCCAAACTGCCATGGCAGTCATGGACACCAGTATCACAAATAAATCTACTACTGTTTCTCTGTCTTGTCCACCACAACCTCTGGAAAAATGATTATATTGAAAATCTACATAATTTTCTAGACTTCACACTAGTGTGAAATGCGTATTATCAAGACAACAAAGTTCGATGAAGGTGTTCATGGAATACAAATTTTGGTTTACAGGGATCTACTGTTGGTGGGATTCTGGGTTCCAGGTTGATCAAAGTGCAATCACAGACTGACTACCATGAATTCTCTGACGACTCTGACCTTCATTTTCCTAGATTCCAGTTTTCCCGTTTATTGCATGTGATGAACAGGTTTAAAAAATATGTAGACAGGTCTCACTGTTACTGTTCAGGGCAACTGTAATACTACATTCTGTGTAGTACATTCAAGCCAGCGAGACATTGTACCATCACCTAGAACTGAATGTTCAAATGGGTCTTCTCTTGGTTCCCTCAGGATGATGGGCCAACAAGCAATAATTGAATTTTTCTTCTCCCGGCCAATAGGAGAACATTGTGATTAGGAGTCTCAGCACCCACACAAAAGCTGGCCATGAGGCTTAGAATTTTAATTTGTACTTTGCCTTTTTTTGTGAGGTTCAAGAAAATGAGGATTATAAAAAGCCTAAGTTAGCCATGTTTTCAAAAACATTCTAACTCAAGATGAAAAGACTGAGGAAGGATTAGGCCACAGGGAAAGCAAGTTTGGGCTTGTATGTGAGCTGCAGAAGTGTAGAGAATATCAGCATGCAATAATAGTGTTGTTTATAACAGCAAAAAATTGGATACCACTTACATGCCATCAGGAGGGAACTCGCCGAATAAAGCTAGAGACTTCTCTAGAACATATAGACATTAAAATGATACATGAAGTCTAGGTTTGATAAAGGATGATCACTTTAGAGTTAATAAAATACATTTCTAAATTGCACAATTCCTTAAAAATATCAATATCTCAAATTCCATAAGTACAAGGAAAACTGTTTAAAATACAGACAAAAATAGAAACTAAAGGTACTTCTTGGTAGTGGGATTAAACCAATTGTAATTTTGTCTGTCCAAAAGTTAAAGTAAAAAAAAAAATAAATAAATAAAGCGCAGATGGAGGGGTTACCCCTGGAGTCTTGTGATGTAGCCTTTCTCTGAAGTTCTTTTTCATAGCATGTCAAATCTGCAAATCATCTGTACATTGAATTTACATACCATAGGCCCCTCTACAGAGCTCCCAGTCTCCTATCTCTTCAGCCACATTACATGTTAGCTTTGATTCAGAGCAACCGGTGGTGTCTCATTAAAGTCAAATCCTCCCAAAAGGAGATGGGCTTAGCTGGCAGGTGCAAAAGCCCCGTGAGTTGTGATAGCAGCTTAGGTGAACATCACCAGAGCAATTGCCAAGCCCCAGAGACAACTGTTTGAAGGAAACAATGCTTATCTGGACATATAGCTGATAAAGTCTGGGCTAAGAAAGGCATTTTTCTGCAGCATGTAAGTGCACATACAGAAAGAGGATGCCCAAACATGCTTTCTTTTTCCCTTCTTAAGCAGGTTTTGTATTATTTCCAAATTAAGGCTTTCCAACCTCCAGGCTTGCCTCTCAGACCCAATTTGGCTTGCTGATCTATTTTCTCCATTGGTTCTCTCTTTGAGCCTAGTGCATTCTGGGCTCATTTTTTTTCCTAGAGGCCTAGAGGCATCTGACTAGGATAAGTCAACAAATGAGCTTAATTGATCCTATTGGGCCCTCATTTATGAAAGGGAAGTGAGGGGCTGCTGGTTCTGGCATCTTCTGACAATTATGATTTTGGAAAAACTCATTTCCATCTGACTTTTTTCTGCTGAAGGAATATTTACCTTTGCATTATTCAGTGTGTATTGACTGTGTGATTACAAGCATCCTCTATTGCAGACATAGGTTTCTCCAACCTGCTGTCTTTGTACTAGAGCATCTGTTGGTGCGAACAGTAGCAGTTCTCCAAAGAGATTCAATCATATTCAATATCTTCTTACAGAATCCTATATGCCAATGTCAGGACAATTCTGGTAGTGTAAGAGTGAAGGAAAAGACCCAATTCTAAGAGGCTCAAACCCTGGCCTCAGATTGCCTTGTACCATACTACTCTTCAGCCAAACAGACACCATTTTCGTGAGTTCAGCTGTGACTGCTTGCAAATGAGCATCACAGGTGGCCTTGTTGACTGTTGGCCTTCTCTCCTGGAAGGGGGCAGGAAGGGTCATTGGACCCTCACCTGAGTATCCAACCACCTCTTCCTAGCCACTTGTGTGCAATTCTGCTCTAATTGCATGTGGTGGTCTCTGTGTCTCAAGAGGCATAGAGTATGTTGGCTAGGGGAGACTAAGGGATTGCAGCTCCATCTACACAGTATGTGCAAGCCATCTATCCTGCATACAGCCCTTCCAGGGAAGTTGCTTTGGGATCACTCATGCTTGTGCCTATAATCCCTCACTCACTGCTCTGTAAGCAGTGGGCTTTTTCCCTCCTTTTTTATTTATTATATTTGTGTTTTAATTTTACACATCAGCCATGGGTTCCCCCTGTCCTTCTGCCCCCGGCCCCACCTTCCTCCAGCCCCTCCTCTCCATTCCCATCTCCTCTAGGGCCAAGACTCCACTGGGGATTCAATTCAACCTGGTGGATTCAGTACAGGCAGGTCCAGTCCCCTCCTTACAGGCTGAGCAAAGTGTCCCTGTGTAAGCCCAAGGTTCCAAACAGCCAGCTCATGCACTAAGGACAGGTTCCAGGTCCCCCTGCCTGGGTGCCTCCCAAACAGTTCAAGCTATTCAATTGTCTCACTTATCCAGAGGGCCTGATCCAGCTGGGGGTTCCACAGCCTTTGGTTCATAAATCATGTGCTTCCATTAGTTTGGCTATTTGTCCCTGTGCTTTTCCAATCTTGTTCTCAACAATTCACACTCTTACAATCCCTCCTCTTTCTCGACAATTGGATACCTGGAGCTCCACCTGGGGCCTGGCTGAGAATCTCTGCATCCACTTCCATCAGTTATTGGATGAGAGTTCCAGCACGACCATTAGGGTATTTGGCCATCTGATCACCAGACTAGGTCAGATCAGGCTTTCTCTCGACCATTGCCAGTATCATTTTTTTTATTGGAACTATAAGAGGAGCAGTATGAGAGGTCCTGGCTGGTCCTTCAACCCAGAGCAAAAGTTCTCCCAATAGATCAATATCAAACATAGAGCAAGCTGTGTAAAAAGACATCCCCCCCCCTCAGGTGTCTTGAAACGCTTCCTGCCCAGCCCTATCCCTTGTCATTTTCTTGGGCTGCCCAACTCAATGACTCAACATCTTTCCCCAGCTGGCCTTACACACATCCCTCAAAACAATGGCCAGGGCCAGAGACACTGGCTTGCTGTCCTTTATCCTAACACACACAGAGAAAAGGAAGCACAGTCATCCTCTTCTTATCCAACAGTCTGGTATCCAGCCACACTACTCAACACTTCAACCAGCATGCTTGCCCTGACGCCTCTTCAAGCCTCGACCCTGACCTAAGAACATGATCGTCTCAGGCTTGTCAGCTAAGAGCTCAACATCCTTAGCTGCTCATTTCTGTTTTCTCCTTTAAAAGGATGTCCACAGTGGAAAGAGCACTTCCATAAACTCCCATCTCCCGACTCACCATTTGGCTCTCCTGTCCAGGTGTGCTGTCTCCATTCTTGTTGTAGGAGTTCTATACAGGTGCCTTCCTAAGGATAATACCCTTCTTTGAAAACAAAAGTTAACCTGGTCTCTGCTGCTCCAAAACACCAACCTGTATCTATACCTTATTCCTCTATGTCATCACGATTCTCTCCGCACTAGCTTGTTCTCAGCTGTAGGAAACCCTTATAGTCTGCCACCTTAAAACAATCTTCCTTGATTTCATCTTTCCAATTAGAGCTTCATTCCACCTGGCTCTCCTTTAGTAACTTTTCTTGAAGATTGTCTAGGGACTTGGTCTCCATGATCCTAAGACTTTTTCAGGAAGTTTTTCTGAATTTTTACCCAGATCTTTTCACTGATCCTATACTCTCAGCAACAGCACCATTGAATTCTTTGTTGCCAGTCCAAAGAAACTTTTGAGAAGTCCCCCACTCTCCATCTTCCCCACACATGTAATATTCTAAATACAGCATCAGATCTCAATTTAAGCATGTTACACCTCTGCTCAAAGCCATGTAGGGCATGCTCACTGTAGGCCATCCTTATACATACATGAAAAAATCCCACATGACATGGCTCCCTCATTACCTCTGAATTTGTGTACAACTGTAGATCCTAGCTCCCCTCTCCACTACTCTATTTCAACCATGTCATCTCCTTGTTATTAGGGCATTTGCAGGATGACTCTCTTCCTCAGTTACATGAATGCTGCACTCCCTCAATTCCTCTGGGTATCTATTCAGAGGTATTTCTGTTTCTATTCATGAGCTCAACCCCAACTACTCTATTTGTATTTTATCCCCACTATGGACATGTCAATCCTTAATTAGGTTTTACCAAAAACATTTGTTTTCAATTTTAAATTATGTGTTTATGGATATGCCTATGTTAGTATAAGTGCACATGGATGCAGTAGTTCTTGGAGACCAGAAGAGGGCATCATTTCCTGTGGGGCTGGAGTTAAGGGCAGTTATGACCTGCTCAGTGTGGGTGCAGGGACTGGGACCCGAGCAGTGCATGTTCCTAACCTCTAGGCCATCTCTCCAGCCCATCAATTAGGTTTAATTTTCCACATTTAGTCATCAGATTTTTATGACATTTCTTGTATATAGTTAACTTATTATGTTTATTGTCTGCCTCCTGCTCTAGTATGAAAGCTTCTTGAAGGAAGTGTTACTTGAATTATACTGTAGAAAAATCTTGGGCTTAGTATATGCTAAATAAATAAAAACTTCCCATACAAAATATTACTCAATACATACTTCTTATACAAAGAGATTCAATCATATTCAAATATTTGAATATCATCATCATCATCATCATCATCATCATTATTCTTACTATTATTCCTCATACAAAAAAGCTAGTGGTGATCCGCGGAAGTGGGTCTCCAAGTACTTCAAACACATGCAGGTTCTGGGTCTTTGCACATATTACCCAATAGTCTCTGGAGGTAGGCCCTGAGAACTCGGTTTGTTCTGTACAGGGAGGCTTCTTAGAGGGTTCAAAACCTAGACATATTAAATTCTGGCCATAAACTATGGAGAAGAAAGCCATTCAAATATCTTGACTAGACCAGTGGTTTGAACCAGGGGGTGATTTATCTCCCTGTCCCAGAGCACTCTGGCAATATTTGGAGACATATTTGGTTACACAAACTTGGTTTAGAGCAGGGAGATGTGATAGTTGCATCCAGTGGGCTGAGGGAAAGGACTATGTTAAACATCCCATGATCCCAAAATGCATAGGACAGCCTCAATTGAAAGAATTCTCTTACCCAATGTCAACAGTAGTGCAGTTAAGAAAACTTCCACTAAGTTAGCTCACATTCTGGGTCCTTCATTTGGACAATGTCTGATGTCTTGCTTCAACAAGAAGCTAGGTAAAGATTTACAGAGTAGACAAAAAAAAAAAATACAGCAAAGAAAGCATTGTTTAGGAAGTTATCTTGACTTCTAGTCTCAGCTGTGTTCTTAGACTATTAGGGATTCATGTATTCCATCTCCATTTTCTGTGTTGATGTGCTTGCCCTCAATGTGACTATGTTTGGAAATATGGTCTTTAAAGAAGTGATTAAAGTTAAATGAGGTCATAAGGGCAGGGCTCTACTTGATTGGATTGACAATCATTTTTATAAAAATGACTGATTTTATTTTTATTTTATAATTGTACACGTGCACATAACTGTTAGTGACCATGGGGGCCAGAAAGAGTATTGGAACCCTGAACCCTAGAGTTACAGTTAGATGTGAGCTGTCCAGCAAGGGTGCTAGGAATGGTACTTGGGTCCTCTGCAAGAACAGTAGACTGTTTTAACTTCTGGGCAATCCTCTCTATCTATAGTGATGTTCTTATAAGAAAAAGAAAAGAGTACCTACTAAGAAAAGGACACATCACATTGTGAAGGAGCCATCCACAAGCCAGGAGCAAATCTGACCTAGAACCAACTTTGCTGACATTTGATCCTGGATATCCAGCTTTCAGAATTGGGAAATGATAAATTTTTGTTGTGTGAGTCCTCTAGGCTGCTGTGGTTGATTCAGCAGTTAACTAGTACAGATGGCAAGGGACGTTGCTGTTTTTGTTGCCCAGCATCTGCTCTCCTGTTTTATAGATTCAGATTTTCCTGGGGAGAGAACCACTTTACCCCTACCATCATTGTCTGGAATTCAGATGGGCTTGGCCTCATTGCTAGATGTAGAAGGCTAACCTACAATCTAGGCTTAGCCAATCAGAGCACACGCTGTTTCCTTGACCACAGTGACCCAGATCAACTTAGTAGGAACTCTAGGATTTCAATGCATCAATTGGAGAAGAGGACCTTGCCTTCTGCTGGCTTGAAGATGGAAGAATGGACTATACAGCTACCAGATTTCATAGCAAGGATGATTTTGAGTGAAGAAAACACAGAGAAATATAGACATAGAGACAGATAGATAGAGAACTAGAACTAATGGTTTTTGAAGCCTTATTCCTAGTTTTAATGATTAGTAGATGAGCATGAGTCCTGAAGCTTTTATTTGTAAGAATGAACAATTTCTTATTCATTGAAATCTTCTTGTTGGAGTCATTAAAACCTTTAAACCAAGTAAATCTTATCTTCAATTTCCTTGAATATAAACTAAGGTAGTAGATTGGACTCACGACTAAGATCTTGTGGAATACACTAAATCATATTAAGGACCATTTCTTTTTTCACCTGTGATAACAAGCAACAAGATGATCTTGTGTAGCATGAACCATTGCTTTCAAAGAGATGTCAACTGTGAATCAAGCTTGAGGAATACAGTCATGATCAGAGTCATCAGGACTCCTCCTTTGATGAAGGTTAACTTGGAAAGAGTAGGTTTGCAAGGCATGGTGGTCCTGGAATTGTGGCTAATTATGGCTTAGTGGACAAGATAGGAAGGGAATGAAATACTACTATGTGGTGGTTTGAATGAGAAATGTCCCCCATAGGCTCAAGTATTTGAATAATTGATCACTAGTTGGTGGTACTGTTTTGGGTGGTTAAGGTGGCACAGCCTTGCTGGATGGAGTATGTCACAGGGGCAAACTTTTAGGGTTTAAAGTTTAATGGCACTTCCAGTTCACTCTTTCTGTTTGTGGTTGAGGATGTGAGCTCTCAGACTCCTACTCCAGTTTCCATACCTGCTGCCTGACTCTATGTCTTCCCGCCACAATGGACTCTTAGCCATCTATAACCATAGGTACAAATCAACCCTTCCTTCTAGAAGTTGTTTCTGGTCATGGTATTTCTTCACAGTTACAGAGAAGTAACTAATACAGATTATGAACCAGGATTTCCTGTTCAGGGTCAGTTGACTCCTATCATGAGGAATCAGTTCTTGCATAGATTTTCTTAAACACTAAATATGAAAACAAGAGTTATGGTGTCTTGGGGGAAGACAATCATAATTCAGAGCCACTAACAAAAATATCAGGGCTGTCTCCCCAAGTAGTTTTTCTCAGAATGCCCACACACAGTCCACCTCATCCAATTTAAGCAATGTCATGAGTCAGAACAGATCTCTATCAGCTCTGGCATGCTTGTCATAACACACCATTTGAATAGAAGATATCTCTTCCCAAGAGAAATCCCTGAGAAGGAACTGTGCTATTTAATGGGGCTTAAAGATTCCCTTTAAGTTTCAGAACCTGTTTGTCCAAAGTTTACATTGGCAAAAAGAACTGCTGGCTGGGCTCAATCTTAAGATAGACAGGTTTTCTCAAACATCAGCCCCACTATTGTAATTAGCTGATGATAGGGACCCTGGAGCTTATCAGGGAAATAAGGGAGCTTGTATTTGATTTTGGAATTGTGCAGTTTTCTAGAAGCTACTGTCAGGGATTCTGAGTTATCTCCAAGTGACTTTGTGCGTGTCCCTCATGGTGCCATTCTCTTGGCTGAGAAGACAGGTAGACTTCTGCCCAACATTGGCCATCAGATTCTCTTAGTATTTGGAAATGGGACAAGTAGGGATATGTATGTTTCCCCCTTAAACTTGTGGCATGTGTGTTTCTTTCTTTTCAATTGAAAATAAGCTTTTTTCATATAATCAATTACGATTATGGTTTCCCCTCTCCAATGTCCTCCTAAACCCTCCCCAGTTCCCCACCCTTCCAAATCCTTGCTTTCTTTCTCTCCCTCATATATTTCAAGAGACATATGGAGTTGTCAGTCTTACATTTTTGTTAGTTTGGAAGTCTCTGAGATAAGACAGAGAGTCCAGCCTACCGGCAACTGAAGCTTATGGTTTCCTTAGAAGCCACAGAGAAAATTCAGAAAAAGAATTATGACAAATTCTTGAACAAGTTTGTAATTTCATATCTATCCTGCATTAAAGGAAGTAATATAGCTAACTACTCATTCCCTTCATTTCAAAAAGAAGCAATATATCAGGTTTGGTGTTGTAGGCCTGTTATCTTGGCTTTTGAGAGGTGGAAGCAGGAGGATCAAGGGTTCATGTCTATCCTCAACTACATAAAGAAATTTGAGGCCACTCTGGCCTACATAAGATCCTGTCTCAAAAGAAAACAAAAGAGCAAATTGCAAATATTTTTCTTTCAGTTCCTAATTGTATCAAATCCACAATTTTACTAGAGATATTTAACCAGAGAATTCTTGAAGTATTTTATTTTCCCCATTTTAAAATTCTTTCTTTCAGTCTTGATTTTCAAAAGAACAGTCACTTGGTTAGAAAACAAATTTTTAAAGATTTATTTTAATGTGTGTGTGTGTGTGTGTGTGTGTGTGTGTGTGTGTGAGAGAGAGAGAGAGAGAGAGAGAGAGAGAGAGAGAGAGAGAGAGAGATAGAGAGAGAGAACACAGACTTTTTCATGCCTGCATTCATCTATGAGTGCTCTTGAATGAGTGCAGCAGCCTGCAAAGGCCAGAAACATCAGACCCTTCCAGAGTTGGAGGTGGTTTTGAGCCATAATGTGAGTGCTGGAGACTAAGCCTGGATTCTCTGCAAGAGCAGTATGCAGTCTTACCTACTGAGCCATCTTTGCAGCCCAGGAAATATTATTTAATGAAACTGTTGAAAAATTATCAAAAGATATACTCAAGTAAATAATACTGGAACCATCATAGCAAGAGTTAGCCTATTAACCGGCAGAGGAAGAAGGCTGACCACAGAGAAGTAGACACTGATTGCAAACACACTCAGGATGCAGCCTTGCCTGTAGCCTACAGCATTTCCCCCAATGTAGCTGGTCCTAAATCTCCACACTCCTCTTCATGTCTTGGGCTGGGTCACTATCCAAGTGTCTTATGGCCTTGAACACTTTCACAAAGGCTGTTTTGTGGCTAAGTAATAAAAGAGAGTTTTTTTTTTCATGTCAGAAAAACTGCAAATTGAAAGAAGGCTCTTGTCAGTGATTTATATTTTCTAAATGCCTTCTCTGCACATCATGATAGTAGGTCAACTGTAAATCCTTCAGATTGTGCATTTCGTTCTTAGCTTCTCTTGCCTTCTTCACTTGTTGCTATTTCTCTTACCTCCTGATTTGAAAAGCTAAACAAATAAACAAAACCAACCAGCCAACCAACCAACCAACCAAACAAAAAAACCCACCACCACCACCAAAAACTTCTCTAACACTATTGTAGGAAAAGTACTGGGATTGGCCTTATGGAAGAGAACATGAATTGTGTAGGAGAGAGAGAGAGAGAGAGAGAGAGAGAGAGAGAGAGAGAGAGAGAGAGAGAGAGAGAGAGAGAGAAATAGCTCTTAGTGTTTTATATTTGTGGTAAAATGAGGCTTCCCTCTGTGTGACATTGGAGAAAGGATTCTCCCTGGCTGTTAGAAAGGGGTGTCTTAGGTCTGAGAGCTTCAGGAGACAGGCTGTTCTTTTTAGGAGACTAGGATACTCTGGTTGACAGTGCCAGTGTTTTTTTAAACAAAGGTGATTGGTCAGCTTGCTAGGTCTACACAATGATGGCAGCTTGCTCACCCACGCACTTATCCAACCAGAAGCTCTCCTGTGTTTCCAGTGGTCTTTGAATACCAGCCACAGAGTCTTTGGGCAGAAAAATGTTATCCATCTACCCAGGTAATTTTACTAGTAGGCAATTTTCAGAAATCTTTATGGCAGAGTACTTTAATTAGAAGCCTTCTCTGTTGCTGTTCTTGGGAGTAAGAGATACTCAATTCATTCTGGCTTAGACAGGACACAAATCCCAAGAAGCTCACAGGGCTAAGTGGCTCCACAAACAGGCAAATGCAGAGACTCACCCTCCTTTGTCTCTTTTCATTGTTTTTTCCCTCAGTGACTCAAGCATCTGATTGTTCCGTCATGGTGGATCCTGAGAGGGCTAGGACTTGGCTGAACATAGAACCACCTAGCACAGCAGAAAGGGAACTTTTGCCTTCCCAATAGTTATTTGTCACAGCCACGAGGCTGAGAACCCACAGGCCAACGTGCCCGTATGGCTGAATTCCTGCTGAATGCTCTTTTCCTGGTTTGTAGATGGCTACCTTATTACCATGTTTCCAGTGGGCTCTAGCTACTTCCTCCTCTTACAGTTCCGTTCGTCTCCTCATGGGTGCTCCGCTGTCAAGACTTCTTCAAAATCCATTCCCCGCTGGCCTAGTCTCCAAATGTTGCACACTGGGGCTAGTGTGTCAAGATCCGAATTTGTGTGGGAACGACAGACATTAATTCCAAAGTCTTTTCCTTCTTTTATAGCCTGGATACTCCTGACCTTTGGTCATTTATTCTCTTTCCTTTTCTCTAGTTCTGGTTTCTTATCTCTCTGACCTACAGCAGGAATTAATTTTTGGAAAATGAATTGGAATCTGTCTCTCTTAGTTCACGCCTCCCTAGGCAGTCATGTTAATACAGAGAAGGGAGAACTTGGCTGGCTTTACTTTCACTTCCTATAATATGCACATCTTGGAGCCAACAAAGGCACAGAGCCCCCACCCCTTACCTGAACTTCACTAAGTTTCATCCTAATACATTGTGGGATTTTGAAGCAGTAGTAGTCATGAGTAGGATCCACAATTAACTTCCACAAATAAGGAAGAGGGGCACAAAGCCACCTGACTCAATTTGATATAAGGCTTTATTTGACATCTACTGAGAGTAACAGGCTTAAGGTGTTAGCGGGCTAGGCTGAGCAGATTAATAACTTGCCTTGGGTTATCAGCCAAGCTTCATCCAGAAATAAATCCTGTCTGATCTCTTGGTACAAGCCAGAGATTATTCCATCTAGTCTAGAGGCAAGGATTTTTTTTTTTTTTTTTTTTTTGCCTCGTAATTGAGCAGCAAAATGTCTCTGGCAAAAGCATATGTTGTGTGTCTTGGGGTTTGGCTCATTTATGAATTAGGACCATGGGGGAAAGATGAGTTGCTTGCTGTCATCAGAAATTTCACATCTGAGAAGCATATGATGAAGCTGGAGCAGTGGCCATAAGCCTGGGAGCAATTCTGCTGTCCCTTCTCTCCACAGGGGACATTTGGCACTGTCCACAGACATTCTTTGTCTTAGCACCAAGAGCAGAGAGTGATACTGGCACACAGTGAGAACAGGCTAGAGCTGCTTCCGAATGCTCTCAAAGGCACAGGGAAGCTCCAAAGCAGAGAATTACCTGGCCTGCAATGTTGATAGTGCCGATATTAAAAAGACCTCAGGTACATTCTAAGCAGCCAAAGAGGATTCCCAGGCTACCAATCAAACCTTTTCTCAGGAGCTTTTCCTAGAGAACTTAGCTCTTAAGTGAATTTTCTGCTGCTACTGTAACAGATTGTTGTGACCTACCTGGCTTAAATGATACAGATTTTATTATCTTGTACTTCTGAAGGTCAGAAGTCTCCCTTCTGTAGGTGATAATAAAGAGTCTGTTGCTTGTCATCCCAGCTCCTGAAAGCTTCTTAGTGTCTCTGATTTGTGGCTCTTACATCCCAAGATGAGAAGTCTCATCATTCATCTATACTTGGTCATATGTTTCTCAGACTATAATATTCCTGTCTCTGTCCTATAAGAATACTTGTGATGACATTGAGCTCCCCTGCCCCTGAATAACTGAGGACAGGACCACCACCTTGCGATCCTATTCACACTTGCACAGTCTCTTTTACCAGCTGAAGGACTTGGATACCACCCTCTTTGAAGGGTCATATTTTGCCTCTCATTCGGCCCTTTTCTTCAGCAAGAAGAATTACAAGCACATCCCCAGTTTTGGAAACACCCTGTTCTCTAACCTTTCCTACACCACTTGAGTCTCATGTGCAAAGAAAAACAAAAATCAGTTTAAGAAAAACCAAAGCAAACCACAACAGCCTCAAGAGAAGACAGCTCCGTGGAAGAAGTTCCTGGCCAAGTGCTACTGCCCTACACCTGTAATAGTAACTATCATAATTAGGATTATAAAAAGACTGGAGAGTTGAGCTTCGACTTGTGGGCTTCTGTGGTTTCTGTTTTTGCATATAGACCAGCACTAAATGGAGTCCTTTAAATACATCTTTCTTTCACCCTCATTAGTCAAATGCTTCAGGGTCTTTCCTACCAATTTCTGTCAGATCCAGACAAGTCTCCAAGTTGGTCTTACTTGAATCCCCACAATGCAGATTCTGATCCTGAACCCTAAACAATAACCAAGTTTCCCCTGGGGCCCATATTTATTCTACTGTTCAGACTGCCCTATGCTTTCCCCAGTGACTCAGAGTGGCAAATTGGGCACCAGAAACTACTACTAGGTTCTCCTCTGCAAAGAGCTCAAGGTATTTAGTTATACCTAAAGAGGTAGGGAATCAGGAGATCATTCAAGCCAGTTGAGCAAACACTTCTGGAGCATACACCCTATATCAGCGTGGGACAAAACACAAGGCTATAAAGATAAGGAAATAAGTTCCTCTTGGCCTGAGGAACCAGAAAAGATTTGCCATGACCTTTTCTACTAGGCTTTCTTTGCACAAGTATTCCCTAACAGCTTTCTCTAAAGGCTTCAAGTTTTCCTCACCTTTAATAAGAAACATTACATTTCTACTTCACATTGTGCAAAGCAAATAAAAGCCTTGTTTCCTATGGCCAAGCCTTCAAATCCAGCATTTCCCATTTGTTTTCCAGAGATATGGTGTGACAGAGGGAAAGTGCACCATCTCCCTAGTCTCCAGACACAGCAGGACCTCATTTCAGGCCTTTCCCAGACAGCGAGTCTCTGCAATGCTCTTACTGCCTTCGGCATTCAGTTTCCACTTTTGTTAAATGGTGCTCCTAATGGCCCAACTGTCAGGAGACACTTTGGAGGGGCTTTACCTGGTAGCATGCACATAAGAGTTGGGAGGTAAGTGATGACTAAAATAACTCCCCTCCTTGTGAACTCCTGATTGCTAGACATGATACTATCAGGCCAATGTACCTAGTTTCTGTCAGGTTGCAGGAGCTTCCTGTGCAGGCCAGTTACAGGTGAACACTCTCAAGTTTGGAATGATTTTCTCCATACCTTTAAAAGAATCTCACTTGCCATATAACCTGATGCCATTAAACCAGCCACCATTTTTTTCTTTTACACAACTGCCTCTCTTTGTAGAAGGTGCTGGTGCTGAATCTCTAGCTTTTAAATTCTATTACTTAATGAAGTTATTTTTCACATTGGGAACTCCCCCTCATTCTCATGGTACACACAGCCAGTTGGAAGCTCTTAAAACTCATTACTCTGTTCACATCACCACTACTTGGAATCCTTCTTCCAAGAGAACAAATTGCTATTAGTGCTTTTGGTCAGTCTTGTGTATCTAGAGAGTGTGAGCCTTGGCATCTTCATTTCATGACGTGGTGTTTCTGTGGTTTCAAATTGGTAGGCAGCTGAGAACTTGGAGTATGGAGTCATGGAGGAATGACTTTGAATCTTAGCTCTGTATCTTAGCTGCTGTGTGGTTTTGGGTAGGATGCAGAGCCTTTCTGTTTTCTCAGCTTGCTCATCTGTAAAATGAGGATTCTAAGAATTCCCTTAATAGATTGCTATGAGATATATCATAATTCTTAATACAGTGCTGAGAGTATGTAGCCTTATTGCCACCATTAATGCTGCCATTATATTCATCATTAATATGCAATTTCTTTTTGTGTGTGTATAGCTGTGGCATAAGTGTGTGCATATTCACATGTTTATAGGCTCATGCATGTGCTGGTGTATATGCATGTATGTGTGCATGTGTAGGGGGCAAAAGGTTGATATTAAGTGTCTTCCCCAATTGATCTCCACTTTACTTATGAGCCAAGCGAATCTGAAGCTTATAGATTTAGCTAGTCTAACTACCCAGCTTGCCCCAGCAATCCTGTGTATGTCTACAGGTGGGCCATCATGCCTACTTAACTTTTTCAGTGGGTGCTGAGGATCTAAACTTAGTCATTATGGTTATGCTTGCATAGAAAGGCATTTATCCACTCAGCCATTCATCTTCCTCTATATTACAGTATTCATTGACTTAGGGTTGGGATAATTTTAGACAGTAAATGTTAAATGATTAACATATAGTCTGGCAGAAGGGCAGTTGTTAGTAAATAGTAAGTATTATCACTCATTATTTTTACTCACCCTATCTATGCTTCTGTTTTCCCCATTTATAGATGGACACATTGAAGCATTAAATGATTAATATCTTGCACAAAGGCAAATAGGCATTAATTAACAAAACCAAGACTTGAACCCATGCAAGTATTAAACTGAGAGTCATTTATATCACTTAGCTTCAAGATTCTGCTCCATTTAGGTGTGTTACTACAATCATGGCCATCATGAAAATCTAGTTTAATTTTCCAAAGCAAGACCAGATAAACAAAAACATAAAAACACTACTGGCTTCATATGGCTGCTTTCCCTACAGGACAGTATTCCAACCAGAGTGAGCAGGAAGGCAAGATCTTCAATAAACTGGCCTCTTCATGTGGTGCAGCCACAGATGGGGGGTGGGGTGGGCATTGGCTGTGGATGCACCAGCTATTGATTCTAGCAGACCTTTTCTTCAGTAAGAATGAACAAGCCTGTCAGTTTTTCTGATGGCAATTTAAACAGCTTGTGATCAGCAGTAGCTCTACCACATTCAGAAGGAAGAAGGCCTGACTATGGGAAGCTTCTGATGGGAACCTGAAACATGAGCATGTGAAAGTGTTGCCTTGCACCATAGGGAGGGGTTTGGGGGGACAATGCAGAGAGCAGTCATGTGGTGTGGTGTCCACAAGTCAGCAGGTCAGACTGGATGATGAGATGCCTGAGCAAGATGCTGCTTCCCTTGAAGACAATCCTCAGCTAGATGCAATGCCCCACGTGACAGCCTCTCTGTTTCACAGGCAGTTGCATAGCAGTGAGGGTGTAAGGAGTTGATATTACTATTAAGATTTATTTATTTTTTGGTTGTGAGCCTAGCCTTTAACGGCTGAGCCATCTTGGTGGTGGCTCACACATTTAATCCCAGCACTTGGGAGGCAGAGGCAGGCAGATCTCTGTGAGTTGGAGGCCAGACTGGGCTACCAAGTGAGTTCCAGGAAAGGCACAAAGCTACACAGAAGAAACCATGTCTTGAAAAAACAAAACAAAACAAAGCAACAAAAAAGATTTATTTATTTTTATGTTATGTCTATGAGTATTGGTGTGCATGAGTATATACCATGCAAGTGCCTGGTACTCCTGTGGTCCAGAGGCAGGTATTGGATTCCCTGGAACTGGAGTTACAGTGGCTCAATTATGAGCCATTATGTGGATGCTGTGAACTCAACCTGAGCTCTCTGCAGGAACAAGTGGTATTACCCACTGAGCCATCATTCCAGCTCCCTGATGGTACAATTCTTGCTTTTTTTTTTTTTAAAGATTTATTTATTTATTTATTTAATATGTATACAGTGTTCTGTCTGTACATATCCCTGCTGGCCAGAAGAGGGCACCAGATCTCATTACAGATGATTGTGAGCCACCATGTGGGTGCTGGGAATTGAACTCAGGACCTTTGGAAGAGCAAGCAGTGCGCTTAACCTCTGAGCCATCTCTCCAGCCCCAATACTATTCTTAATAAGCATCATGTTAAAAATTTACCAGACATTTGCATTGAACTCTCATCCCACCATTGAAGAAAGTAATGTTTCACTGTATTACACATGAGGAAAGGGATGCATAAAAGCTTGACTTCCATGCTCCCGTGTTTAAAAGCAGTTTCATTTTCCCTGTTACTTTTCCTATTAAATTTTTGTCATGCTATTAAGGTGTGAGTTACATTTGATGTTTCAATCCATGCATATATTGATTAACCACTGTTCTCCCTAAACTTCTATGAAATGAGCTTTTCATGTTTTATAGCTAGGACATAGTAGAATCAGAATTCAAGCCCAAGTCTGACTGACTCCATCACATACTGATTCAACAACATGGGCATCCAAATGTGATAGAAAGCATGAGACCAGAAACATGTTAACTAGCTATGAAACCTATAAAGAAGCATTTTGGTTTCCTTATCTCTCTGTAGAGAAGGGTATGCAGAAAATATCCTTGCTCAGTGTCCTTGTCCTTTATATGATTGTCCTAGGGGAATGGGTATCAACACCCTTTAGAAATAGGCAAAAGCATTATAATGAACAAAACATATCTACTTTTTAAAAGTACCTATTGAGGACCAACCTCCAGCTTCAGTCCACCCCGAAACTCCAATCTGGACCAGAGGTCAGTGCCTGGGTTATAGTCAAAGAGGCAACTGAGCCTGGGTCCCACAGCTAGACACAGGCCACCCCGGGAAGACCTGACCAACTAGGCCCCAGTTTCCTGCCAATCGGCGGGCCCTGCGGGAAGGATCCCCTATTCCAAGACTGCAGGCAGACACTGCAGTCTCCACACCCTGCCCCCACACCCATTTGCCTAAAACCCCAGCCACTTTCTGAGACTCAGAGACCAGCCCCAAGCTTCCAACCTGCCCTGGAACTCACATCTGGACCAGAGACCAGAGGAACTCCCATCTGGACAAGAGGAGCTCCCATCTGGACAAAATAAGGAGACATCAGGGACTTCCCGAGACTCAGAGTCCAGCCCCCCAGCTCGTATCTGGCCAGCACTCTCATCTGGACCAGCACTCCCATCTGGCCCAGAGCTTCCGTCTGGACCAGAGAGAGGCTCCCTAAATCTGTCAACTCTCTTTGGACCAAGTACACTGATAAGACCAAGAACCAACACAAGAGGAGATGGGCAGACGTCAAGGCAGAAGTACTTACAACAAAATAAAGAGCAATACAGCATCACCAGAACCTAGCACTTCTCCAACAGCTAGACCTGAACATCACAGAATGGAAGAAGAAGAAGAAAACAACCTTATAAGTAACATCATGAAGAGGCTAGAGCCTTATATAGAAGAAATCAAAAATAAAGCAGAGGAACAGACAAACAAAAAATGGGAAGAACACTATAAAAAACTAGAGGAAAGGACAATTAAAGCAGAAGAAAACAATAAATCCATGAATGAAAATCATGAAAGAGCAAGGGAGACAATCCAAGACCTGAAGAGGGAAATAGAAAAAATGAAGAAGACACTAGCAGAAGGAATGTTGGAAATAGAAAAGCTGAGTAAACAAACAGGAACTTCACAGGCAAGTATAACCAATAGAATGCAAGAGATGGAAGACAGGATCTCTGGTGTTGAAGATAAGGTAGAAGAAATAGATTCATCAGTCAAAGAAAACACTAAAACCAACAAAGTCATGACCCAAAATGTCCAAGCAATTTGGGACACCATGAAAAGACCAAACCTACAAATAATAGGGATAGAGGAAAGAGAAGAATACCAACTCAAAGGCACAGAAAATATATTTAACAAGATCATAGAAGAAAACTTTCCCAACTTAAAGAAGGAAATGCCTATGAAGATACAAGAAGCCTATAGAACACCAAACAGACTAGAGCCCCCCAAAAAAGTACCCTCGCCACATAATAATTAAACAACTAAATGTACAGAATAAAGAAAGAATATTAAGGGCAGCAAGGGAAAAAGGCCAAGTGACTTATAAAGGCAAACCCATCAGAATAACACCCGATATCTCGATGGAGACTTTGAAAGCCAGAAGGACCTGGACAGATATAATGCAGACACTAAGAGACCATGGATGCCAGCCTAGACTAATATACCCAGCAAAACTCTCAGTCATCATAGATGGAGTGAACAAGACCTTCCAAGACAAAACCAGATTTAAACAATACTTATCTACAAACCCAGCCCTACAGAAAGCACTAGAAGGAAAATTCCAACCTAAGGAAGGCAGATACACCCATGAAAACACAGGCAATAGATAACACCACAGCAGTAAACTCCAAAGAAAAGAAGTACACACACACTACCACCAAAAAAATAAAAATAACAACAGGAACGAACGATCACTGGTCATTAATATCCCTTAATATCAATGGACTTAATTCACCTATAAAAAGACACAGACTAACAGAATGGATATGAAAACAGGACCCATCTTTCTGCTGCATACAAGAAACACACCTCAAATTCAAAGACAGACAACTCCTAAGAATAAAAGGCTGGGAAAAGACTTTCCAATCAAATGGTCTTAAGAAGCAAGCTGGTGTAGACATCCTAATATCCAGCAAAATAGACTTCAAACTAAAATCAATCAAAAGAGATGATGAAGGACATTATATACTCATCACAGGAAAGATCCACCAAGATGAAGTCTCAATGCTGAACATTTATGCCCCAAACACAAGGGCACCTATATATGTAAAAGAAACATTACTAAAGCTTAAATCACATATAAAACCCACACATTAATAGTGGGAGACTTCAACACCCCACTTTCACCTCTGGACAGATTGGCCAAATTGAAACTTAACAGAGACATAATGGACTTAACTGATGTTATGGCACAAATGGACTTAATCGATATCTACAGAACATTCCACCCAAACAAAAAAGAATATACGTTCTTCTCAGCACCCAATGCAACCTTCTCTAAAATTGACCACATACTTGGCCACAACGCAAATCTCAACAGATACAAAACAATTGGAATAACCCCCTGTGTTCTATCAGACCACTGTGGTTTAAAGTTAGATTTCAACAACAAAAAAAAACTACACAAATCCTACAATCTCATGGAAACTGAACAATGCTCAACTGAATCACCAATGGGTTAAGGAAGAAATAAAGAAAGAAATTAAAGACTTCCCAGAGATCAATGAAAATGAATACACCACATACCCAAACTTATGGGATACGATGAAAGCAGTGCTAAGAGGGAAATTCATAGCACTGAATGCCCACATAAAGAAGCTGGAGAAATCTCACGCTCATGACTTGACAGCACACCTGAAAGCCCTTGAACAGGAAGAAGCAAAGTCTCCCACAAGGAACAGATGCCAGGAAATTATCAAATTAGAGCTGAAATCAATAAAATAAAAATAAAGAGAACAATACAAAGGATTAATGAAACAAAGAGTTGGTTCTTTGAGAAGATCAACAAGATAGACAAGCCCTTATCCAAACTACCCAAAAGACAGAGGGAGAACATCCTATTTAACAAAATCAGAAATGAAAAGGGGGACATAACAACAGACAATGAGGAAATCCAGAGAAACATCAGGTCATACTGCAAAAACCGCTACTCCACAAAACTGGAAAATCTAAAAGAAATGGATAATTTTCTGGATAGGTACCACATACCTAAGTTAAATCAAGACCAGATAAACCATTTACATAGTCCAATAACCCCTAAGGAAATAGAATCAGTCATAAAAAGTCTCCCAACCAAAAAAGCCCTGGACCCGATGGTTTCACTGCAGAATTCTACCAGATCTTCAAAGAAGACTTAATACCAATACTCTTTAAATTGTTCCACACAATAGAAGCAGAAGGCATATTACCAAACTCCTTCTATGAGGCTAGAATTACCCTGATCCCTAAACCAAACAAAGATGCAACAAAGAAAGAGAACTACAGACCGATCTCCCTCATGAACATTGATGCAAAAATACTCAATAAAATTCTGGCAAACAGACTCCAAGAACACATTAAAACAATTATCCATCATGATCAAGTAGGCTTCATCCCAGGGATGCAAGGGTGATTCAACATACGAAATTCCGTCAATGTAATATACCATATAAACAAACTCAAGGAAAAAAACCACCAGATCATTTCACTAGATGCAGAGAAGGCATTTGACAAAATCCAACACCCCTTCATGATAAAGGTCTTGGAGTGATCAGGAATACAGGGAACATACCTAAACATAATAAAGGCAATCTACAGCAAGCCAACAACCAACATCAAATTAAATGGAGAGGAACTCAAAGCAATACCACTAAAATCAGGAACAAGGCAAGGCTGTCCCCTCTCCCCATGCTTATTCAATATAGTACTTGAAGTTCTAGCCAGAGCTAAAAGACAAAATAAAGAGATTAAGGGGATACAAATTGGAAAGGAAGAAGTCAAGCTTTCCCTATTTGCAGATGACATGTTAGTATACGTGAGTGACCCCAAAAATTCAACCAAGGAACTGATACAGTTAATAAAAACCTTCAGCACCATAGCAGGATACAATATCAACTCAAAAAAATCAGTAGCCCTTCTATATACAGTAGACAAACAGGCCGAGAAGGAAATCAGAGATACATCACTGTTTACAATAGCCAAAATGTTATGATATACCTTGGGGTTATGCTAACTAAGCATGTGAAGGACCTATATGACAAGAATTTAAGTCCCTGAAAAAAGAAATTGAAGAAGATGTCAGAAAATGGAAAGATCTCCCATGCTCATGGATAGGCGGGATTAACATAGTAAAAATGGCAATCTTACCAAAAATTATCTACAGATTCAATGCAATCCCCATGAAATTACCAACACAATTCTTCACAGATCTGGAAAGAATAATACTCAACTTCATATGGAAAAATAAAAAACCCAGGATAGCCAAAAGAATCCTGTACAGTAAAACAACCTCTAGAGGCATCACAATCCTTGACCTGAAGCTCTACTATAGAGCTACCGTATTAAAAACAGCTTGGTACTGGCAAAAAAACCAACATGTGGACCAATGGAATCGAATTGAAAACCCTGACATTAACACGCACAACTATGAACATATAATTTTTGACAAAGAAGCTAAAAATGTACAATGTAAAAAAGAAAGCATCTTCAACAAATGGTGCTGGCATAACTGGATGTCAATGTGCAGAAGGCTGCAAATAGATCCATATCTGTCACCGTGCACAAAACTTAAATCCAAGTGGATCAAAGACCTCAACATAAATCCAGCTACTCTGAACCTGATAGTAGAGAAAGTAGGAAGTACTCTTGAACGCATTGGCACCGGAGATCACTTTTTAAATATAACACCAGTAGCACAGACACTGAGAGAAACAATCAATCAAATGGGACCTGTTGAAACTGAGAAGCTTTTGTAGAGCAAAGGACATAGTCAACAAGACAAAGCGACAGCCTACAGAATGGGAAAATGTTTTCACCAACCCCACATCTGATAGAGGGCTAATATCCAGAATATATAAAGAACTCAAGAAATTAGACATCAAAATGCCCAACAGTCCAATTAAGAAATGGACTATAGAACTAAACAGAGAATTCTCCACAGAGTAAGTTCAAATGGCTGAAAGACATTTAAGGAATTGATCAACATTCCTAATTATCCGGGAAATGCAAATCAAAACCACTCTGAGATACCACCTTACACACAGAAGACAGCTTATACTGGAGAGGATGTGGAGCAAGGGGAACTCTCCTCCACTGCTGGTGGGAATGCAAGCTTGTACAGCCACTTTGGAAATCAATATGGACCTTCCTTAGAAAATTGGGAATCCATCTCCCCCAAGACCCAGCTATAGCACTCTTGGGCATATACCCAAGGAATGCTCAATCATACCACAAGGGCATGTGCTCAGCATGTTTGTATCAGCTTTGTTTGTAATAGCCAGAACCTGGAAACAACCTAGATGCCCTTCAACTGAAGAATGGATAAAGAAAATATGGTACATATACACAATGGAATACTACTCAGCAGAGAAAAACAACGACATCATGAGGTTTGCAGGCAAATGTATGGATCTAGAAAAAATCATCCTGAGTGAGGTAACCCAGACTCAGAAGGACAAACACGGTATATACTCACTCATAGGAGGATGCTAGATGTAAAACAAAGATGACTAGACTGCTACTCACAACTCCAGGGAGGCCACCTAGAAAATGGGACCCTAGGAAAGACCCAAGGTTCACCCAATGACAGAGAAATGGTTGAGATCTACATGAACAACCTGGACGACAGTGGGAGTAATGAAGGGCAAGATTTGAGGGAAAGAAAGCTTAGGGGAGCAGGAGATCCCAGCTGGATCAAGAACAGAAAGGGAGAACGAGGAATAACAGACCATGATAAATGAAGACCACATGAGAACAGGAATAGGCAGATAGCTGGAGAGGTCCCCAGAAATCCACAATGATACATCCTCTGTAGTCTCCTGGCAATGGTCAAGAGAAAGCCTGTTCTGACCTAGTCTGGTGATCAGATGGCCAAAACACCCTCAGAGATCCCCAGCCAGGCCCCAGGTGGAGCTCCAGGGGTCCAACTGTCGAGAAAGAGGAGGGTCTGCAAGAGCGTGAATTGTTGAATCCAAGATTGCAAAAAGCACAGGGACAAATAGCCAAATGAACGGAAGCACATGAATTATGAACCAAAGGCTGTGGAGCCCCCAGCTGGATCAGGCTTTCTGGATAAGTGAGACCATTGAATAGCTTGATCTGTTTGGGAGGCATCCAGTCTTTGGGACCAGGATCTGTCCTTAGTGCATGAGCTGGCTGTTTGAAACCTTGGGCTTACACAGGGTCACTTTGCTCAGTCTGGAAGGAGGTGACAGGTCCTGCCTGAACTGAATCTACCAGGTTTAAATGAGTCCCCAGGGGTGCCTTGATCCTGGAGGACATGGGAATGGAGGGGAGGGGCTGGGGGCAAGGTGGGTGCGGGGGCGGGAGGGGGGAGGACAGGGGAACCCATGGCTGATATAAAAAATTTAAAGCACATAATAATAAAACAGATGATTTCTATCAGCTTACTGTATGAGCCAACACCAGTGGTTATTAAACTTTAGCGTATACTAGAATCATACAAAGGGTTTGTTAAAATGCAGATTCCTGGGGTTACAGTTCCATCATTTAAGTGCTTGTCTCAAATGCTTGATGACCTAAGCTTGATACTGGAACATACACAAAACAACTTGGTGTGGTGGTGCACAGCTATAATCCCAGCTAAGGAAAGGCAGAGACAGTTGGATCTCTGGAGCTCAATGACCAGTCAGCCCAGCCTACATAACGAGCTTTAGTCCAATGATAGATCTTTGTTTTTTAAAAACAAAACAAAACAACAACAAAAAAAACTAGGTGTGTGTGTGTGTGTGTGTGTGTGTGTGTGTGTGTGTGTGTGTGTGTGTTAGGGGTGAGGTTGGCTATAGAGATGGCTTAATGTTTGAGAGCACACATGCTGCCCTTGCAGAGGACATGGATACTCTAGTACCCTACTATAGGCTCAAAACCACCTGTAACTTTAGTCCTAGAGGATCTAACACCTGGACACTGTACACATGTGGTACACAAACACACTGCAGGTGACCCTCCTGACAACAACAACAACAGTAGATGGATCATATCTGAGGAATAATTATCCTTTGGCTTTCATATAGGTGTGCACACATGTGTGCCTATGTACACATAAACATTCAAATACAGAAGCAGATTCTGGGTTCTTCACACGAAGATTGGACTAACAAAGTATAGAATGAGGACACAAGAACTTGACTTTCTACCAAACAGCATGGATCCCATGTTGGAAACCACATTGGAAAATGCTGGTAGTTTATGTTTCAGATGAGGTTTAGCTCTTGGACAAGTGTCACCAACACACACAAGGCTCTCCATTTCTCTTCTGACATCTGCCAACTCTGCTTCACAATGGACTTTGCATCTGCCATTAATACTAGGAATGGCATCAGTGTTTTTGGAGTAGCATCTGATTCCCTTTCCTCTTTCCAGTCTTTCTAGTGGATGAGAAAGCAAGTGTGAGCCTTTCCTAGCAGCCCTGCTGTTTCCTACAGTGTCTTCGGTATTGAGTTGGCTCTGACATGGCCAGGTGCTCATTCTAGGGCTAGTCTCAAAGACTTTGGTTCTCATAAAGATTGAAGAGATAGATATTGGAGACATTACCAACATACTGTCAAGATTTTGTAATTTGATGTGATCCTGTAGTAAAGCCAAGACTGAAGCTAGAATGAGTCCTCATATATTATTCTATAACACACACACACACACAAGTCTCCCCATGAAGTCCAGGATCCCCAGGAGTAGGGTTATAGACATGTGCCCCCGTGCCCAGCATGGAATAGGAATTCTTTAAGGATGTATGCCTAACTTATCTCAAAATCTAGTTGTGTTCAAGTAGGGTCCTGTTCCATTTTTCTCACTTATTAAGTAGACATCATTGGATCAAAGATAAATTCTGTTTCTCCTTATATAGCTCCATAGACTTAAGAAAAAAGTGATACCATAAAAACAATAATGTGACCAATTTTCATGTGAGTCTTGAAGCAGTGGCTATAACCCTACTGGTAACTGAGTGTGAAGGGAAGTCCTTGCCATATCACTTCCAAGGCTCCACCAACTTCTGATGCAAGAATAGAAAAGCCCCTCTGGCAGTTCAGTGGGTAAAGGGAAGGACTGCATCTGTCTTCTATAGTCATTGTGTTGGTGGTCAGCTTCTCTGGGGCTAGTGCTCAAGTCAGCAAATGTTATTGTTTCCCCTGTTAGGACATATCTAAGTTAGGCAGGGCAAAGGGCCTGTGATGGCGAATATTTTCAACTTGACAACATCTAGAATTACTTAGGAGACAAACCAACAAACTGAGTTAGTCAGAATGGGGAGCCCTACCTTAAACATGAAGGTCACTGTTCCATAGGAGAGACTCCTCAACTGCTTAAAAAGGATAAAGAGTTGCGTACCAGCTTTCATCAGTCTCTGCTTCTGGACTTTCAGGACAATATGGCTGGGTGCTTCACCTTCCTGATGCCATGGTTTAAACTGTATCCCTCAAACTGTAGGCAGAAGTAAGCCCGTTATCCCTTAAGTTGGTTTTGCCAGGTGTTTGTCACAAGAATTGGAAAATAACTAACACCAGGCCTTCCCTGTGAAAGACCACAGGGCCAGGAAACCAACAGCTAAGATGCAATACCATGTGTATAGATGAAATGAGGACAAAGGCAGGACTGTAAGTGTATATGTGCCTGTACAGACACACTCTGGTGCTGAGCAGCCCCCTCCAGAGGATAAGAGCTTTTATGTTCCCTAACTTGTCCTGTCTCTCAGTATCTTAGGCTGACCCTCAGTGGTGCTGAGGCCTCATGCTACATTCTCCAGCATCTCACACACTATGTGAGACCATTAAGAACACAAAATAAAATACCATTTGGAAGGTTTGGTTGTCTCTGTGAGACTTGGGTTTGTGGTGAAGGCAGCATTCTTGGGGGCTTCCTTTCACACTCTTCTGAAAAGGTGTTCATCTGTCTTATTTCACTGCTGCTGATTCTAACAAGTCTTTGGGAAATATTCTTTAAGGCCTTGGTATGTTTATGGGGCCAACCATCTCAGGCAGGAAGGAAGCAATTCTTTCAGTCTGATGTGTCAGTCATTTATTTGCATATTGGAAGATATGAGTTCACTTTGGAGAGAAACTGATGAAACTACACCAGGGTATAAAAGATTACAGAAATAATGGTCTCTAGGCTCTGGTTTTCAAATGTCACCATATACCAGTCACTCTAAAATGTGGCCTATTTTAGCTCTTTCAATGCCCATCAAACAGAGATAAATACTATTATTCTCCATATATCCTGGATAGAGAAATTCAAGCAAACCTGCCAAGGCATTAGCATATACTGTTTTCAGGCTTTAGGTTGGTGGTCCCCAGACTTTGGTAAACAACAAATTCCCATGCAGGGATTTCAATCACAGATAGCTACAACCTAGGAATCTGATTTTATATGGGGCCTAAGCATATACATTTGTAATATGATGATGGTGTTGGTTCAGGAGTTACACTTTGAGAATTATAACTGTCAACAAGTAGGCTTTGAAATTTTTAGCTCACTTAACAAAATTTTTATGAAAAGAATAGTCACTGAGAGATCTTGTCACATGGCACTTTGAATGGAATCCTTGACTCTTGTGGGATCAATTTTTCTCTCATTATCTAGCCAATGAACATTCAAACAGTGTATTACTTGAAGTGTATGTAGCTTTCCTGTGGATACTATGATGATGTTACCTTTTTCTTTCTTCATTTGCTCATTCTCAGGGTAATTTGCTACGATGGCTTAAACTGCTTTTCATTTGGTGGCCATCATCGAATGATTGGCTGAAAAAAAGTACATGTACCTACAAAGAAATACTACAATGCTATTACGAAAAAGGTTATCTTCCAATCTTGTTTCCACTTTATATTAGATATGTGGTGGCTAGGTAGATGGATTTCCTAGCTGTCTTTGCAGCCAGGAGTGGGTCATGTGATTTCTGTTTTTCCCAAATAGATTTCACTTTGCTTCATTTGCAAGAAAATTGCATGCCTTGAACTTCTTCATTTTTCACTTTTTGTAAATGGGCAAGCAGACCTGATCAAAAGTCACCTTTATCCTTACAGATGATGACATGCTTGAGATAGAGAATGAGCTAAGAGGGGCAGAAGTCCCCCAAAGACAGTAAGGGATAGAGCTTCACTTTGGACTTTGTGTCATTGAACTGTGCTTGAGAGACAAACAGTTTTAATCGAGTTAGTATAGTTTAGGATTTTGCTTCTTCTTCTTCTCCTCCTCATCCTCTTCCTCCTCCTTCTCCTCCTCTTCCTCCTCTTCCCCCTTCTCCTCTGCCTCTTTATCCTCCTTCCTCTCTTCCTTCTCCTTCTTTTTCTTCTGGCATCTTGATCTCTTTAACAGCTAATAAATCACATATGTGATTATTTAAAATTATTTAAAGGCTAGAGATTTAGTTCAATTGGGATAACAATTGCAAGGATATGGATTGGGTCCTTTAACATTGTACAAACAAAACAACAAAATCAAAACTGCAACCACATCTATTACCTCAGCTTTGGGAGTTCAGGAATTGGGAGTGGCCAAGTTGAGTTGGGTGGTAAAGATCTCTTGTGAGCTTATAGATAAAGTGTTGTTTGGGAGTGCAGTGGTTGGAAAGTCTTTATTAATGCTGGAAGATGCATTGACAAAATGCCTTACCTTTATCTTCACTGACTAGAGAGCTCAGTTTCTTGCCTCTCTAAAGAGCTATTTGAGTCCCTCCTTATAACACACTAAATGAGTTCCCTTAGAGTGGTGTTGGTCTGAGAAAGAGAAAGGGGGAAGTTACCAGCCTCTTATGACCTGATATTGGAAATCACACACTGCTGGTTTCCATGATTCCCTGTTGGCATTACAGTCAGCCCTGTCTTCATGAAAGGGATAGCTCAGGGGCACAAATACCAAAAAGAGGTCAGTAGGATCACTGGAGGACAACTTGGAATATTGTATCACATGGTATGAAGCTACCTTGGAGTTAAACTTTTTATCAAGGTCAGCATGGTACATACAGTTTGCTTCTGATGGTCCTGGTTTTAGGGATATGCATATATATCTGTGCACACATACACACATGCATGCTCTTTCTGAAAGGCTACCTAGTAGAGGGGTGACCAGAATGGCCTATGAAATCTGAGTTCATGGAACTAGGAGTATTAGGCAAAAGAGTACCTTCTATGTTCCCTTTTCCTTTTGTACACTTCGATGCATGTTTATTTTTGCCTAGTATTTAGTTGAAACATTACTTGGCTAATAGTCAAATAAATATCAAAACTTCAAACAAAACAAGATGCAGGAAACTATTGTAACTCAAACTTTAGTCTAGCACAAAACTATTCCTTTAAAAAAAATGTAAGCTAGCATTGTCAGAGTTTGCTATTACTTATTTCTATTACTTACTTACTTACTTACTTACTTACTTACTTAATTAATTAGTGTGTGTGTGTGTGTGTGTGTGTGTGTGTGTGTGTGTGTGTGTGTGTGTATGTATACTATGTGCTTGCAGTACCTACAGAGGCCGGAAGAGGGTTGGATCCCTTAGAACTGGAGTTCAGATGGTTCTGAGTCACCATATATGTCCCTGGAACCAAAACCAGGTCCTCAGCAAGAGTATTTAGTGCTATTAACCCTTAGCCATCTATGTAGCCCCTAAACAGTGTAATAATGAATAATGTAGTCTTCTGAAGACATGGTTCAGTTGAAGAGTTAATGTCTTTGTGATTGTATATAATATTTTGAAGTTGAATAAAAGGAAAACAGCAGTGTCATCAAAAGACAATGTGCTCTCCATACACAAATAACCAAGAAATATAATAAACTCCCTATCGCACTCTTACAAGAATAAGAATAACTCCTTTCATGCCATTTGGTCTTAAAATAAAGCCGGCAGTGATTATAGAACAGAGCTGTTTGCAAACAGTGAACACACTCCATTTTCTGAACAACTTCACTGAAACTTTAGACTGTGTTCTTTAAAAGGAAAAATGAGATTTTTTCTTTAGATAAACTAGCTAAGGCAATTTGCTGGCATAAATAATAACAGCTCATTATTTAGGACTCAAGGATTAGAATGTTGAATGGGGAATATCTAAATAACTAGTGTGGAGGGGAAATGGGACACAAGCTTCCCTCCACATGACCCATCCCAGGAAGACAGCATCAATGCATCTCAAATGACCTGTGAGTGGTGTTTTTTGAAACTTTTCAGTCCATGGTTTCCAGACTCACTGAGGACAATTCAAAGCTTATCTCTTCTCTATCAGCAAAGTCCATTGTATACATGCTTTGTTTCCCCAGCAATGTCAAATGACTATGGAAGTCTCTAAAACTTATTTTCTGTGCCCCAATTTATATCTCAAACACATGTAGAAGATTTAAAATGACATCCATCATTAGGCTGGACTTTACTACTAAACCAGATCATAGTCAGTGGGGGAGATATGATTTGGGTAAAAGAATAAAAGAATAGTTAGAGGTATATGTTTCATAAATACATTGATTGAAATGTCTTTTTCCTCAAATGTCTAAATCTGAATCTTTGGTGCCTGGAAATGATATCTTATGTGGGAATAGTCTGTGTAGATGCCATATGGTTGAAATGAGACCATAATGGGACAGGATGGGACCTAAATTCAATAGATGGTATTTTCTTTTAAAGAGATACTAGGAGATCAGAAGAGATGCAGAAGGAAGACCATCTGAAGACAGAGGTAGGGGCTGGATGATGCAGACGCAAGCAGAGGAACACCAGAATAGCCAGGAAACTGCTAGAAGGTTAGGAGAGCCAAAGCAGGGTCCTTTCCTTCTACAGATTTGAGAGACATGCAACCCTGATGATGCTGTCATTTTAGAGTTTTGTTGCTAGAACCAAATTTCTGTTGTCTCATACTCAGTTTGTGGCTTGTTTATGGTAGCCCTTGCAAATGAGCCTATCAATCAAGAATGGATTTTATTTATTTATTTATTTATTTATTTATTTATTTATTTGGCAAGATCTTGCTATATATCCTAGATCTTACTTTGTAGATCAGGCTGGCATTTAACTCAAGGGATCAAACTCAGTTCCTCATGCTTGCAAAACAAGCACTTTACCAACTGAGCCACATGCACTTTACCAACACGCACAAGCACTCAGAGATCTCCCTGCCTTTGTTTCCTAAATGCTGGCATTAAAGGAGTGTACCACCACACTCAGCCAAGAGTAGATTCTATGCAGCAGCATATTAAATGATTGTTACAGAAACAGGAAATGCCAGGTTTTCCTAGCTTAATAAATTTCACAGGACAAAGTTAAAGATTATAGTTTTAATTTTTTTTCTGATTGCATGGGCTGGAGAGATGGCTCAGTTTAGGTAAAATGCTTGTTTTGCAAGCATAAGGACTTCCTATGTTTGATCCCTTGAATCCACATGAAACTACTGGGCCTGGTAGTATGTTCTGAGAATTTCAGCACTCACGAGGTGGAGATAGGAGATTCTCTGGGGCTTGATGGCTGGCAAGTGTCACGTAAAGTGTGAGCTCCAGGTCATGAGATCCTCCATTCAGAGGAGGTGAATTGTGTTCCTGAAGGTGACACTGGAGGTTGCCCTCTAGTGTACACACACACACACACACACACACACACACACACACACACATACACACTTACACATGCACATATGCACATACATGCACACATGCACGCACACACATGCACACACATGCACACATGCACGCACATGCACACACATGCACACATGCACGCACATGCACACATGCACGCACACACACATGCCCGCACACATGCACACACACACATTTTTATTGATGGATTCTGACATAATATTAGCAGCTGTTGTTGTCTGAGCATTTAACATCCTTCTCAGAAGGTATGTGGCTGGATGCCCTGTTAACTCATTTGATCATTATGTCAAGTCTATGAAGTTGGGAACTGTTACACTGCCCATTTTTATTTATTGTTCTTTTTCATATGTATGGGTGTTTTGCCTGCACGTATGTCTATGTACTGTGTGGACTCCATGGGAGCTGAATTTCAGATGGCTGTGAGCTGATACATGGGTGCTGGGAATTGAATTCAGGTCTTTTGGAAGAGCAGCCAGTGCTCTTAACTGCTGAGTTATGTCTCCAGCAGCAGTCTGTTCATTTTTGAAATGATAAAATGAAACAGAAACATAGAATAGTTGAAAACTTGCATACTGATAGGGACTGAGAGCCAAAAACTTGTATCCAGAATTTAGGCTATCCTGGCACAAAAAAAAGGCCATGGAAATCTCAATGGACCCTGACAGTGACAGCAGGATGATTCCTTGTGCAGAGGACTTATAAAATTAATATTCTTTGGAGAGTGACTCCTGACTTGTCCTTGGACACTCTGTTACTGACAGACTCCAGAAGCTTCCATGTCATAGGAATATTAACTGACATCATTATCCATGGCCTCTAGTGCTGGCAGACACACTTAAAGAGCTAACCAAATTATGTTTATAATGAAACATTTTCTCTCAGAATCAACTTTCTTTATCCCTTTAGGACTTGGGATTAGAACATACAGACACACACTGGTTAGTAATAAATAAAGTCTGAAAAAGCCCCAGAAAAGTCTTCTCCAGCAAATGGAAAACAGCTAAAATGAAGGGAAGAAGGGACTTGCCTGTGAATCACACCATGTTATAGAGGATGGGAGCTTGTTTTCCAAAAATGAACAGCATAAAAGGAGTCAGGGGAACCGTGACACTGAGCCAGGGGTTGGGGGAGAGATTCAACCATAGAAAAGAAAAGGAAAACAAGAAGTGGTGATCCTGATTCTAAATGCTCAGGGGCTGAAGGATGAGTCACTGCAAAGGAGTTAAAAAAATGAGACTTTTGGTTTTAGAGGTCAAAGATATATGTCCCATTCTTACATGATAGCCTTGCTAATTCCACTGAGAAGGTAGAAACAAACAGAAAACAGCCCCTATGTATAAACACTAGCAGCACCCTCTCCTCCCTGCACCTGTTCCCATTTGCTTCCCTGCTCTCCTGGTAATGGAATAAACTTTCCCTTTGGTACCCTCGCTATGGTCTTGGTGTAAGATTCTGTGATCTTACTCCTCTGCTGCTTTCCCTTCTGTACTGAAGCCCGGTAGGATCACTTCCCTCTTCAAAATGATGCTCCTGAGATGCAATGCCCTTCCACTTGCCTTAGACCCTCCTTCCCCTCCAAAGGGGAGCTGGAGAATTCTTTTATTATGTTCCCACTTCTTCACCTTTCATCTGTCTTGAAAACACTCCAATCACGTGTTTATCTGGCATGTTCCACCAAATCATTCTTGTCAAACTGGGCATGACTCTGTCTTGCCAAATTTGATTGCCTCTCTGTTCTTGTCTTGTTCAACCTTTCAACACATTGACATGACCAATCACTTCTTTAAAACTTTCAGGATTGCCTGTCCAGGTCACTGAAGTTGCCTGGATTCCCTCCTGTTTCCTGGCTATTCCTTCACTCTCCTTCATTGGGATTTCTTATGCTGACTTCTAAATGTTAGGGTCCAGCCTTGGAAAGTATACACCTATATGTATTTGTCCCTCAAGACTTCATCTCAGGTGGGCCTGGTGGTGCAGGCCTGCTATTTAGGAGGCTGGGGCACGTGGATTAGAGGTACAATGCCAGACTGGGATATTTTTGAGAGATTTTTTTTTTTCTCAAAATGGGAAATCAAAGAGAACTGGGGATATAGCTCAATGATAAGGAGCTTGCCCAGGATGAATAAGGCCCAGGATTCAACATCAGTACTAGAAACGTTCTCATTACCTCTCATGGCTGTATGCACCCTGTAAGGCTCTGTCCCTCACATTATATCTCTAGTCTTACCACCTTCATTAGTATTGTTATTAGGCACCGATCTTCCTTCAGTTGTATAAATGTGCACTTGCACACATCTAATATAGAACAGAACTCTCATTTTTATTGCCTCTTGGCCCCTAACCCTGCCTCTGCAAGTTGGATTTTCTAGAAGATGTTGAGACAGAGTTTGATGTGCAGAAGATTCATGAAGTATCTACATCCCTAGTGAGGGAAATGGATTGAAGAGAGGGAGAGATTTCTTGCTGGCCCCTCACAGTCTTGAGTCACTCTCTGGAGAGCCCTGTGGTACACAGAGCTCATGAAATTTGTCCATGTGGAGTTTAAGTGAATGGGTCTCCTTTATGATAAGTCCCATTTAGTGGGTCATTATATGTAGAATTTCTGAGGAAGAGGGGACTCCAGGATGAGGCAGCAATCTATAGCCAAGCCAAATTCTCAAGAAATTGATGGCACATCATGAGGCTGCTTCTCCATGTCCATTTCTCTGCCATTACTAAAACACTTTGGATCACTTACCAAATTTTCTAGGGCACAGCAGCACCTTTGTGTGTCAGTTTGACATGCAGTATGCTTTGTGAATCTGGATATTTTGCTAGTTTTTTGTATCTCAGCTCGAGCTCAAAGTATTCCTTATATAGCATTGGGGCACTTTCTCCCACTCATTCTTCTCTGATTATGCTTGTGACCTCTGTAAATACACTGTCTATTCTATTCAAATACATCTTTTAAGACCTACTTATGACACTGAATCTTGGCCATCGTGATCTTCATATTTCTGGAAATAAATAGTCATTGTGTATAAAGATAAGCAGTAAAAATATGGTAGAAACCAGTGTTGTGCAGGGATCTCTATAAATATCTTTGTTCCATGTGTACCTGTAGTTTGTGTTCATGTGTGCATGCATGTTCTCCTGTGTGTGTGTGTGTGTGTGCGCGCGCGTGCGTATCCAGAGGATTAGTCAATCTCCATCTCATATATTGAGGCATGACATTTAAACTCAGACCTTGCCAACTGGCTAGTCTAGCAGGCTAGCCTGTTCCTTGTTCCTATCTCCCCTATACCATACCTACCCAACATTTATGTGAGTGCTGGGGAGCACTCCTGTCTTCATTGTTACACAAGCTACTTGCTCATGGAGCCATTTCCCCAGGTCCATCTATTACTATCACCATCTATAATTGGCTTAGCATCTTTCAAGCTAGGTTTTTCCCAAATCATATCCTTTCCTACCAAAGTTAAGAAATTGAAAAACTCTGAAAGTGGTACACAAGATGACTCCATACTTTCTTAATGGTGAGTTTTGGGAAAAAATACACTATCTTGTATTCAGTCACATGTCTTATTTAAGTCTACATTAAAACTAGATAGAGCTGTCTCAATGGGTAAAGTAAATCTTTATATACTGAAGTTAATTCCTCATAGACCCAAACAACAAAACCTCTACTCTTCAAAGCATTGCATCTTGAGAAAACTCCGCATTCTGTGGCTTGCCTGCATTTCATTTTCTATATAAAATTTCTTTTGAAACCCAAGCCCCTCACGCCAAAGTGACAGACCTTTAATGCAAAGTGCCAACTTTGTATTTCATTACACATGGGCTCAAAAATCCAATTTCATGTCTTATAACCTACATTGAGAAAGTATGGCTTTTCCTCTCTTCTGGAGTTGTTTTGCTCAGCGGGGATAGACAGATTCTCTTCCCAAATTAAGAACCAATAACGAGAATACCCAAGGGAGTTCTTACTTTCAGCCCAAGTCCCTGTAGTGCACACATAGCACATCTATCTATGTTCCACTGGAGTCTGTGCATAATTTTGTCCCCTCACTCTGCCAAGTCCTCAGGTATGTGCAAGTACAAATTTGACAGATGAAATGGTAGAGAAGGCATGTTCTGATTAGGAAGCTCAACAAGTGGAAAACATTGAGATGACTCTTTAAACTGTACATGAATTTCTAAACAGTCTTATTAAATAAGAAACCCAGAGCCAAATACAGGGGTGCAAGCTGTAGAGATCAGAGCAATAGCTGCCAAATAACCTTAGCTCACCACATTGCCATAGCTTCCCAAGAGAGCCCCTTCCTGTCTAGCCTGCGCCTTTATTGCCTTGCTGTTCTGCCTTCTCATTGGCTCTTCACCCAGCCACCTAACTTCCTTGTCACTGCCTGTCTATACAGACCTCCAGATCTCTATGGTTGGTACTGGGATTAAAGGCGTGTGTCACCATGCTTGGCTGTGTCCTTGAACACACAGAGACTCTGCCTGCCATGTGATTGGATTAATGGCATGTGTTACCACCACCTGACTTCTGTTTATGGCTGGCTATGGCCTCTGATCTCCAGGCAAACTTTATTTATTAACATAGAAATAAAATATCACATTTCAGCACAAATATCACCACATTTCCCTTTTTTTCTAATAAAAATAAAAAAGAAGAAAATAAGTTACAACTAATATAAGAAAAACTATATACAATAAGTACAATAACTATATACAATATATACAAGCAAAAAATATATCAACAATGTCAAGTCCATTTGTATTTGAAAAACTCAGAGAAAATGTTCCATTATCTATCCTATTTTGGTAAATCCAAATGTACCTGACTCACTTTCTATCCTAACTTGTATTGCCAACAGAAAACTATCTTATAATGTCTTTCAAATTTATACACTTTACACCATTTAGTAATTTTCTTTTCTGAAATTCTTAACAAGGAAAAAACTATAACTAATCTTCAACTCCCTCAGAGACCCAAGAAAGAAATAATATTACCTAGTAAAACAGGAAGTGCAAACAAGCAAAAATGTGAGTTATGACAGAAATGGCCAGCTGCCTGGACAGTCACCTGAGGTTCCTCTGCATATTGGGGCATCATCTTTGGTCTACAGGCTTAGTGTATCTGACAGATTCATTTGTGAGGTAGGGTGTACACAAGATCTACAGTTTGACCTCACATTTGGTGCAAGTAGTCCATGTACCATATAAACCTGAATTCTGCCAGTGTCATGTCATTATTCAGAATTTTTAATTTAACTTAATTTTTTTACTTTTATTTTATTTTATAATGAATTTAATTTTACATATCAGCCACAGATTCTGCCGTCCTCTCTCCTCCTGTCCCTCCCCCTGCCCTTCCCCCAGCCCACCCACTATTCTATATAGAATGGCATAAGGTATATGTAAGTGTTTAACCTGAATTGTCTCTGTGTCCTATAAATTCAATTATCAACTCTATTTTACAGATGAGAAAACAGAGGTTAAAGGACTAAGGGGTCTGGAGACATAGTTCAGTTGGTGGAGAGTTTACTTAGCATGTACACAACGCCCTATGTTGGATTCTCAGAATTGAATAAAACTAGGCATAGTGTTGAACTTGTAATTTTAGCACTTGGGAGGTAGAAAGTGGAGGATCATAAACCAAAGGTCATTCTTGGCTACAAAGCAAGCGCAAGGCCAACTTCAACTATATGAGACCTTGTCTTAAGAAAGAGAAGAACTGTACCAGGCTTTCTTTTGGGCCACCTTCCAGTACCCCAAATCATGACAAGGAGACTTCTTATTAGTTATGAATGCTCCGCCTAGCTTAGGCTCATTTTTGGCTAGCTCTTTAACTTAAATTAATCTGTTTCTCTTTATCTACCTCTTGACTCAGGTTTTTTTTTTTTTAAACCTTCTTTCTGTATATCTTACTTTCACTGCTTCGTGTGTCTGTCTGTCTGTTTGGCAGCTGCCTGGCTTCTTGCCCTGGGTGTTCCCCTCTCTTTCTCCCTCATTCTTTTCTCCTTCTTTCTCTTCTTAGATTTCTCCTCCTATTTATTCTTCCTGCTCACTAGTCCTGCCTATTCTTCTCCTGCTTAGCTACTGGCCATTCAGCTTTTTATTAGAGCAATTAGGTGCCTTAGGCAGGAAAGGTGAAACAAATGCAACACATCCTTATATAATTAAAAAGTGCATCATAAACAAATGTAACACATATTTATACCATTAAGAAAGACAGCAGAAACAAATGTAGCACATCTTCACATCATTAAAGTAATATTCCACAGCATAAATAAATGTAACACAGCTTTGCCTAGTTAAAATAATACTCTACAACAAGGCATCTAAGTGATGACACGAACAAAGATTAGGTGGGGGTATTCCTGAAAATAAGGCTCTTGGTCTGTGCATAGCATCCATTCTCAGTTGAAGTGAATAAGTAAACTAATACTGTTTCAAGACACAGAGCCAATTCCCAGAAGTCTAGCAACTCATTTCTAAGCCTACAAATCTAGAAAAGACCAGAGCCTGGATCCTTCTATTTAAATCTGATGGATTCGAGCCAACATGATACTGCCCCCAACTTGATTAGTATTCTGGAATATCAGGGTCTCAGCAGTCTCATTGGCTTTGACTCAAAGCAGACTTCTATGAAATTGTAGTGACCACAATTTCTAGGAGAAAATGTAGTGAACGTGAAGTACTGTTTATTCCTCAGCTTCTTATCCTCCATTCCCATCATGTTAAGCTGGTCCTAGCTCACACTGAGTGCTGACACTGGTTTAATTTAAGGAGCTTTGGGGGCAAGATAGAGGAAGATATCTTTTCTGTTCATCTTGTCCTTTAAAATTCTGCTGTAACATTGTTTTACATAATTTTTTTTTTTGGAAAGTGAGAGCAATAGGGTCATCAACATGCAATTTGACACATTTTTATGTGGCACTTGGCACATGAACATTTTATCAATCAGACTTTCTCTGTCTTTCCATCCATCCATCCATCTTAAACAACTTTTTATTTTGTAATGAGTAGATGGAATGAGATTCATACATCCAATCAAATCCCTGCTTGTCTTATAGAGCCAGCAGCAAGCTTCCTGTATACTCTGACTCAACTATATTTTTGTTAAAGCATTGTACTGAGTTTGACATGGAATTACAGAACTGCTTTTTAGGTTGACCACCAAACACACAAATTAGTCAAGTAATAGGAATAGTGACTTCATGCAGCGACGGCAAGAGAGAGGCAATTACATAAGGTATACTGCTGCTTTTGATGTGCAAAACTCTTCTAACAGATTGACTCACTGGAATTTCAATTCTTATTTTTGTATGGTGTTAATGCATACTAGTTTTCATGGGCAAAAACAAACGATTGTGTTGAGAAATAATTTGCCACCTCTTCTAGCAGAGTTTGAGAGAACTGTTCAAAGCCATGCAATTGATGAATTATTTATAAACTATAGCAAAAACATCTCATTGCACTCCAATTGCTAAGGGTCTGTCTGGCTCCCCAATAGATCCTGTCTTTTCTTTTTCTTCCCTGGGCATAGATCACTTGCCCATTTTAAATTGTAACAAGTAGAAATTTGGTGGAGAGAATGACATTTTATTTCAAAAATCGCCAATGGCGCAATAGACAGCAAAGAAAATTGCCCTTGCCCGAGTCACACTGAAATTTCCAGGGACACAAAATTAGGAGGCAATGGAGCTGAATAAGCAAAGACTTTAAAATAAAGTCAAGATGATTTCCCATCAACAAGAATGATATCCTATGTTTTATATAAGAGTTCAGATTAAATGAATATAGGAATAAAATGCTAGGCAGCTAAGGGTTTACCATTTCATTCTCACAGCATCTGTTACATATTTATTGGAGTCATTGCTTCCTGTCAGACCCACACCAAATAGCACTCACCACCAACTCTTTTTTAGTTACTTAAACTGCCCAGCATAGCAGTCATCAACTATGGTATTGTTGGAGTCCTCTTTTTTTCTGAACTTTGCTTGACCAAACCATGCTTCAGTCCTATTACTTGTCTATCTTGTGGTATTTACAGATAATGTATTTTACCATCCTCATTTTGTAAGAAAAGCAACAAAAATATGGAATAGGCCTGGAGGCAGCCTGCAAATCTTGTTTATATAAGTTTAAAATCAGTTTGTGTCAGGAACTATTGGGACAGTGAGTAAAAAACATATTACTCTGGTTCATTAATCACTACACAACCACTACATGCATACACACATACACACAATAACACACATATGTATGAATATACATAATAGATACAATATAACATACAAAATATATAATATGCATGTTATAATGCATATTATGAATAAGCATATATATATACTCAAATGAACACGTTTATAGAAAAATTAGTGGACCTAGTTCAAGATATTAATATCACTAATGCTCAATAAAAATCGTATTATGATACATGGGCCATATATTACAAATTAGATTGAAAACAGCCATTGTATACTTAAATGTATTGTGTTCTCTTCACTGCTCCCCAGTCTCAAGGAATTTACCATAATTTAGGCCATCTACTTGGACTACTGGAATAACATCCTAACTCATGGATTCTTAACCAGGTTCTATATATAAAATTCAGGAGAATGTTTGAACTTGTATGAAATTAGAAATTCTTCATTTTCCCTAGTGTCTGAATAGGATGTTGGGCATTTCATTAAAAACTGACTCTGTGTTGATACAATAGGACTTTAAGTAAAATCTATGACATATTATCTAAAACCATTATAGAAAATTTCATGCATTACAGAGTTTGATGGTATGTTGAATATTGATATACACCATGCCTTTGGCATAATTGTTGATTTATCACTAAGACCCTACTATTTGATGGGTCCATAGATACATATTTCACTGAGTGGCAGATTTTATTTAATAATTCACTAACTGCATTTTGTGCAACTCTCCTTGTATTTAATCTAAGTTTTGTTAGACAATTGAAAAAGCTGTCAGATTCCGTAGAGCCACGCAACGTTTTGACTTCACTGTTATTCATTTCACTCATTTCAGTCATCAGCTCTTCTTCATGCAATGGCCATATTGCTTCCTGTCAAAGATTAAATGCACCACGTATCTTCCCTACTCATCCCCTCAAAGACTTCCTAACACTAAGTGAAAGCTAAAGTCCAATGCTTGAGCCATATAAGATGCAACATAAGCCATGGTCTACCTTCTCTATCTTCACAAATCCATCTGCAGATATCTACCTCACAGATGACTCTACCTGGAACCTTGCACCAACTTCTTTGCAGATGCTCTTCCCAATGGCTGGAACAGGTTATCCCCACAGATCCCAGTGTCATCTTACTAAAGAGACTTTCCTGTCTTACTTAAAATAGTTTCCACAATCTTATCATTCTCATGTCCTCATAGACTGTTGTCTCTCTCTCTCTGAGCATTAGGGACTATTTATGCCAAAAATATGAACAAATAAACTGCGTATAGGGAAAACCAACAGATGAACAATAGATTAGTAAGACACAAAATGAGACACCCAAGGACCGATCAAAGGAAATTCAAGATTACTTCCTATTTTGCTGAGGTCTCTGCAGGCCACATGGAATAGTAAAGTGATCTACATGATTTGACAACAGGCCAGGTGATTTGGCCCCAGTAGTTAGCCAAGGGAATACTGAGAGATCTTAGAAAAACTAGTGTGTGGTCTCCTGTGGTTTGGGAAAATGAGCTCTTAGCTTATTGAGCTGGGGATTGCTATATAAACTCTTGAAGGCCCATGTTTCTCAACTGTAAAATGTAGATACTATCACTATCTAATCCTTAGGGAAGTATAAGAGTGGAATGAAATAAGGCAAGCATTTAGCTTTGTGCCTCGTACATGGTAAGTGCTCAGTAATGGTTGGTTATTGTCACCTTTATTGTTTCCATTATAGAAATGAATCATCCATCAGTAGTGCTATAAAATTTAACAGGGCTTCTTTACCTGAGATCTCACAAAAGGCTTCAAGGGGTTATGGGCCCTTGAATGTAAATTCCTATACAATGGGGATAGGAATATATATATGTGTATATATATATATAAAATTTTGAAATGAAAGCATGATGCATTCCTATCATACCCACCCTTGCCACCAAAGAGGTCCAGAATCAATGTAATATGTAGATCGGTTGTGAAATAGTGTGGAATGAGATATAGGAAGCTGCTGGCTATATATACAAAGTAGGGGGATCCTCTGCCCAACTCAGAGATGAAGGAAACATCCTGTCATGGAAGTAAATACATGGGGGAATAGAAATCTACATTTTAGTGGGATTTAGAGAAAAAACATCAATTTCCAAGAAATTTACCACCAAGGGACAAAGGATTCCAAATCCCATGAGAGTAAAGGATCTCTCACACCTGATAGCGAGTGGTAGTGATGGATGGAAGTTAGTATAAAAGTCTGGGAAGCATCAGTGGTACTTAAATTTTAGTATGCATCTAAATTCTCTGTGATGTGTGTTAAAATGTCCAGAGATTCTGATTTAGTCTGTGAGCTGAGACTCATAAATCTGTCCTGGTAATAAGCACCTGAAGGACTTCTAATAGAGGTGGTCTAAGGTTCATTCCAAAATGGATGGGACCAAAAAGAAAACATTAAAAGCATGCCTCTCAGCTTATCTCAGCCAAGTTCACCAGGAGACACAGCCTAGGTATCTAGGTTCAAGTCTCAATGAAGAATAGAGATACATTTGCACTGAGTGCCTTCTGTGTCTAATGTGCTGGAGACCTGTGTACTGATGGTGGTTGACTGAGGCTTAGAGATTTTAATCATCTCCTTTTTGAGGATCTAGCTCATATACACTGTGTTGTAGTGGGTAGCCATTCCAGCTCTGATCTGGAGGTTCCAACCCCCATTGAGGCTTTGGTAACTGTAACGCCTACAAGGTGGGGTGAAGGGAGGACCCTGAAGACCCAGGACCCAGATGCACCAGCTCTCTTGGTTTCTGGACCCTGGATGCTGGAGGTAGACCAAACAGAGTTCTCCTGAGAACACTGCTAGAATGCACCACACCTTTCTCAGACTCTATAAACTATCCCTTCACTTGTAAGTTAACCTCACAAAATAAACCTCCCTTTTAACTACATGGAATGGCCTTAATAATTTAACCATTGTCTTTTTAATCTTAGGTCATCTTTTCCTCTGTCCTGGAATCCTAGATAGGTTCCAAATTGTCCCTGTGCTCATGTATTTGGAAGGAAGACCTCCTTTGTAAGTGCTATTAAATAAGCAAAACAAAGCATCATCAAATTATTCTTGGTGGGAAACTCCTTGCCACCATTCCTCCAACATCCAGAGGAATAGTGCATTTCCAGCCTCATGGATACCTGGGATGGCCTCATATTGGCTTGGCACTTTGAAAATTCTGTACTTATTTTGGAAAAGCTTTCCATGTTTCTATGAATCCTTCCATGTATGTGTATTAATTAGTTTTCTGTAGCTGCTATGGAAAATGGCTAAAACTTGATCATTTGAAAAGTAGACATTCTTTCATTGTTTTAGAAACCAGAAACCTGAAATCCTGATGTCAGCAAGTTACACACCATCCAAAATCTTTAAAGAACAATTTGTCCCTTGTCTATCATCTGTGGTCTCAGAGCTTCCTCACTTGTGTTTGTTCAACTCCAGCATCTGTCTTTATAGTCACATGCCTTCCTTCTCTGTGCCATCTTTTCCATTGGAGCACTAGATTTAGAGTTCAGCTGGATCACAAATGATAATCTCAGTTTGAAGTTCTGCATTTAATTGCAATAATAAAATACTATAGACTGGGGGGACTTAGACATTTATGTCTTACAGTTCTGGAGAATGCTGAAGATCTAAGTTCCCATAGGACAGTGGCTGCTGAAGGTCCCATCCTTGGTTCCCAGGCAGCTGCCTTCTTGCTGTGCATTCAGATGGTAAAGGAAGAGAAAGCTCTAATCGTTCTTCTTGTCAAAACACTATCACTGGAGGCTGCAGTGGTTTGAATGAGAAATGTACCAACAGACTCAGGCATTTGATCACTTGGACCACAGTTGCTGGTACTGTTGGAGAGGGTTAGGAGATGTATTCTTGCTGGAGGAAGTATGTCACTGGGTCTGGGCTTTGAGAGTATAGGGTCTCAATATACTTGCAGTTTTCTCTATATGCTTTGTGCTTGCACCTGAGATGTGATCTCCAAGCTTCCCACTCTGGCGGCCTGGTACCATGCCTCCCCAACACAGTGGCCTCTTATTCCTCAGTAACTGTGTGCCCAAATAAATTCTTCCTTCCATAAGGTGCTTTTGCTTGTGGCATTGCATCACAGCAACAGAAAGGTGACAAATACACGGCCCCAGGCTTATCTAAACCTAGTTACTTCCCAAAGGCTCCAGTTTTAAACTGAACTACTTCAAGCCTTAGGACTTCAACATATAAATTTGAGGAGGATACAAGTTTTCAATACACAGCACCCCCCCTCTCCAAATATATCTATATTCAGAGATTCCAGGAGTTAGGAATACATATGAAATGTTGCCCCCCCCAGTCAAATTCAACTCACTATATTCGATGAGCTTTTGGTTCGTGTAGTAAGTATTCTACCCTATTCTTCAATTTGTGTCTGCCTGTGCACACTTAAACACAAGCCTCATCCCTATGCTGACAGTACACCAACTGATCTTGCAAATTTTAACATGATAATTGTTGATTACTGAATACTACTGGGACTAGGTTATAGCTTCTTGCAAAACAACAGCTTACTAATTCGTCTAGATAAATAATATTTACATGTACTCCCCTTTGTGTGATATTTGTACACTGTATGAAGATATATTGCTGTAACTGATTTAATAGAGAGCTGAATGGACAATAGCTAGGCAGGAGGTATAGGCGGGACTTCTGGGCAGAGAAGCAGTAGGAGGAGATAATCGAGGCACAGAGGAGACACCAACAAATCATGGAGGGAGTCAAACATACAGAATGAAAGAAAGGTAAAAAGACACATGATAAAACATAGATTAATAGTACTGGGTTAATTTAAGTTATAAGAGCTAGTTAGGAACAAGCCTAAGCTGTAGGCTGAGCTTTCATAATTTGTAAGAAGTCTACACATCAATATTTGCGAGCTGGCTGGTTGGACAGAGAAAGACTCATTATACTCCCTTCCTGGCAAAAGGGAATATGCAGACTATGCAACAGATATGGCAGTAAGAGGCTATATTCTGGAAGTTCTTAGGGAGCCTGGTTTTGGGTTCTTGTACCAGATCATTTACCCCCAAATTAGTCTGAGACCATTCATCTTGACTTAGAACTGAACTCTGGTGATAGAACTGCTGTATTAGAGATGGTTTCAGGAGAGAAGAATAGATTTTAACACTCTTTACCTGCTTGCTCATTACTAAAGCAATCCACGGTTGCAAATGGTGATAAGATTCCTTTGGATAATTTGCATTTTCTTTACAGTGAAAAATTGACTTTTGGGAACCCGATAAAAATACATCTTGCTGTGGAACATTTTTAGCTGCCTCTATGCCAGGCCTGGCTCAGCCAGGAGAAAGGGGCTATTAGTCAGATTAGGGAAGGTAATGGATGAGCCTGTGAAAAATAGGTGTTCCCACCAAGCAGGAGAAAGGCATTATATGGAGGAATGGAGGAGGCACTCAGCGGTGGAATAAAATTACAGCCTCTCTCACTCATAACCCATGGTCTTTGCTCATATACTGAATTAAATCAGACTTTTATTCATCTCATGGCACCCTCTATAAATAACTCCTGAAGAGTCTCTGAGTTGAAGAAAGGTCCCAAGTTTTTTCAACTTTGTGTACCCAAAAACCTAGTGTCAAGCCTGATGATAATATATGGCAACCAATGTTGGCTACATGAACACATACATAGAAGCCATAGCAATTCTCTCAAAATATAAGACAGACTGGCTTCTCTTATGCTGCTCAGAGATTAAACTCAAAGTCCCTTTGATGACTTTCAAAGCTTTTCCTGGTCTGACTGAGTTCCCACGTCAGTCTCACCTACTCACTATTGTCCTACGCCTCTCATTCTTCACCAGCTGCTCCAGCTATTGATCTTGTTCTTGCCTCAGGACCACTGCACTTCCCAACTCCCCTGCCCATTCTCCACTTCTCTTAAATATCTGCATGGCTTACTCCCTCAGCCTTTTTGCTCATCTGTTTGGACTTCCATGATGGTCATACCTAAGTCTGCAATGTCCAGCCTCACTCCTCAACACTTCCTGCTTCTACTCATTGTTTTAATTTTATTTCACTTGTTATTTATTCATTCTAAGAGTGAATAAATATATATATATTTATTATATATTTATACATTTGAAAGAAAGTGGCCCCCATAGGCTCAAAGGGAGTTGCACTACTATGAAGTGTGGCCTTGTTGAAATAGGTGTGACCTTGTTGGAATAGATGTGGCCTTGTTGGAATAGGTTGGCATTGTTGGAGGAAGTGTGTCTCAATTCACTAGCTGCTATTTGCTGATCAAGAGGTAGAACTCTCAGCTTTTTTTGGCACCATGTCTGCCTGCACACTGCCATGCTTTCTGCCATTTTGATAATGGACTAAGCTTCTGAAGTGTAAGCCAGCACCAATGAAAAGTTTTCCTTTATAAGAGTTGTCGTGGTCAGGGTGCATCTTCACAGCAATAAAACCCTAAGACTGATGTATTTGCCTTTTATCCCAATAAAGTGTAAACTCCTCCAAAGTAGGAGACTCATGATTTTTGCTTATTGCTATATGTTAAAATAGTGCCTGCAGCAGAGCAGTTACACAGTAAGGATTTGTGAAGCGGGGAAGTGTTGCAGTTTGTGCGGTTTGTGTCAGACAATTAGTGACTGCATGAACAAAACTGTGAGTTGGCACCAAATACTGTTGCTATAACTTAGGACCAGGATTTTCTACAAAATTCATCTGGAAGTGATGCAAATATTGAGCCAGCTGGGAGGTGTGCAGGAAAAAAATTCTGGAATTTATTTGCGATTCTCTAACCTTGACAGCTCAGAGGCTTTGTGTTAATGTGCAGGTTGGAGCAGCAAGTATGGTTTAGCTCAATATTACAAATCAGTCTACGACTTTGTACTGGTCAATAGCAAACAGCCAGATGCATGTTCCAATTTATTAAACATGTCTTCATAATTAAGATGAAATAGCTGGTACAGGAGTATTTCCCTGCCTGCTGCCTAGGTCTCAGAAAAAGTTCAGTGAGAAATAAGCTCTTAAAACTTAGATGAACTGCCTTGGGGAGGGCCATATGGCTCTATTCTGGTGGAGAAAAGTAGAAAAATATTGTAAAATTCTAAACTCCAGGATGGACTGTGGATGATTATTTATACATTTAATAAGACAGATAAATTCTCTGAAAGAAATCTATTCTATTTCTTTGGCTCTTTTGGCATGGATAACATGGGAGCACACGTCACTGGTTAGGAAAGCTTCATTAAGGGCTGGAGAGATGGTTCAGCACATAAGAGTGCTCACTGCTCTGGTAGGGGACCTGGGTTTAGTTTCCAGCACCCACATGGCAGCTCACAACCTCTAGTATCTCTGGTTACAGGTTATCTGGTGATATCTTCTAACTCTGGTCTCTTACACACACACATGGTTTACACAAACTCACACAGGGTCATACACACGCACATAAAAAAAAAAACTTCATTAATGTCATGCCCTCCATAGAACAAAACAAGTCATAGGGCAAAGAGACCCAGGCCATGTCACATCTCATGAATATGTTCTGTCTTGAGGTCAGGGATATGAGAGGAGAGAGGGAGAGATAGTTACATCCAGACATCCATTGAACAAGACTTCTTGGATAATGATATTAAAGAACATCAACACATGGTTAACCCAATGCCAGGAATGGGAGAACTCAAATACATTCTAACCCAGAATATCTTTTGAATGATACAAATGAGGGTGAAAAAAATGCATAAGGATGTGTGTGAAGAAGAAAACCCTCAATTTATCATATTTTGGAGCATAGACTGTAGACTTCCCTGCAACCAAGAATCCAAGAAAATTGTATGTAGTGAATAACAACAATGGATGGAAAATGATATGAATTGTGCATGTTATTTAGTGTGGTTCTCATCACAATATTACTAAGCAGGCAATGGTATCCTGATTTATTGATAATCATTTGCACAACAGTGATAAGTTAGAGCAAGTTTTTAGATTAATAAGAAGTATTTTTGGAAAATCCAGGCAATTTTTTCAAGTCAAATTACTGGTTTTGGCACAAAGCATGATGTGCATGTGGGTCTCTATTCCTAAGTCTTTCCTTGTCCTATCATTATTTCACAGGAAGCTTGGGAGAATGGAATGGGATTACACCTTTAAGAAATATAAAATTTTCTAGAAAATAACCCATTTCAAAACTCAGTCACCAAGTATGGCATTGCAGGAAGTGCAAAGCTTCAGTCATGATTAAGGATAAATCCATGTTTCCTTTCAGCTTCAACTATGCATCTTAGTCTATTTGGTTTTCCTTACAAATAATATTCCAAGCTATACTCCTCATTCCAAAGTTTTTGAATGTGAACTGTTGTACCCATGTGAAATTCCTCAACTGTCATGGACAGACACTATGTAGTTCCCCAAACTTAGTGTTTCTGCTCTTTGCAACCATCTTGCATTTACTTGCGAATGTTACAAACTACACTTGAGAAAAGATCTGTTTCTGATTTGTTTCAATGTGTCATAAAAAACTTTAGGAGCATGAAAAATAGGATTGTGTGAAAATGGATTACAGTACTATGCTTAGTAAGAACTGGTGTCCAGATATGCTTTTAAAGACACACCATATGAAGTTGAGTATTGTTCTTTCGAGGTCCATGAAGAATCATGTTGGAATGTTGATGGAGGTTGCATTGAATCTGTAGATTGCTTTTGGTAAGACTGCCATTTTTACTATGTTAATCCTACCAATCCATGAGCATGGGAGATCTTCCCATTTTATGATATCTTGTTCAATTTCTTTCTTTGGACTTAAAAATCTTCTGATACAGATCTTTCACTTGTTTGGTTATAGTTACCCCAAGATAGTTTATATTATTTATGGCTATTGTAAAGGGTGTTGTTTCTCTGATTTCTTTCTCAGCCCATTTATCATTTGTATATAGCAGGGCTATTGATTCTTTTGAGTTAATCTTGGATCCAACCATATTACTGAAGGTGTTTATCAGCTGTAGGAGTTCCCTTGTAGAATTTTTGAGGTCACTTATGTATACTATCATATCGTCTGCAGATAGTAAAAGTTTGACTTCCTCCTTTCCAGTTTGTATCCCCTTGATCTCCTTTTCTTTTTTTACTGCTTGAGCTAGAACTTTGAGTACTGTATTGAATGGATATGGAGAGAGTTGGCACCTTGTCTTACTCCTGATTTTAATGGAATTACTTTGAGTTTCTCTCCATTTAATTTGATATTAACTATCAGCTTGCTGTATATGGCTTTTATTATGTTTAGGTATTTTCCTTGTATTCCTGATCTCTCCAATACCTTTATCATGAAAGGGTGTTGGATTTTGTCGAAGGCTTTTTCAGCATCTAATGGGATGATCATGTGTTTTTGCTTTCATTTTGTTTATATGGTGGATTACATTGACAGATTTTCATATATTGAACCATTCCTGCATCTCTGGGATGAAGCCTACTTGATCATGGTAGATGATTTTTTTATGTGTTCTTGGATTCATGTTGCCAGTATTTTATTAAGTATTTTTGAATTAATGTTCATGAGGAGGGTTGGCCTGTAATTCTCTTTCTTTGTTGCATCCCAGTTTGGGTATCAGGATAACTGGCTTCATAAAAAGAATTTGGAAATGTTTCTTCCATTATTATTGTGTAGACCAATTTGAGGAATATTTGTATTAGCTCTTCTTTGAAATTCTGATTGATTTTTGTGCTGAAACTATCTGGCCCTGGGCTTTTGGGGGGGGGGTTGGGAGACTTTGTTTGTTTATTTATTTATTTGTTTGTTTTTTTGAGACAGAGTTTCTCTGTGTAGCTTTGGAGCCTTTCCTGGAACTCACTGTGTAGCCCAGGCTGGTTGGGAGACTTTTAATGATTTTTCCATTTCCTTAGGGGTTATAGGTCTCAACTTCATATGGAAAAACAAAAAAACCAGGATAGCTAAAAACAAGCCTGTATAATAAAGGAACTTCTAGAGGTATCACAATCCCTGACTTAAAGCTCTACTATAGAGTTATAGTAATATAAACAGCATAGTACTGGCATAAAGACAGACAAGTGGATCAATGGAATCAAATTGAAGACCCCGATGTATATCCACACACCTATGAACACCTGATTTTTGATAAAGAAGCCAAAATTATACAATGGAAAAAAGAAAGCATCTCAACAAATTGTGCTGTCGTAACTCAAGAAACTAGGCATCAAAATACCAAATAATCCAATTAAAAATGGGGTACAGATCTAAACAGAGAATTCTCAACAAAAGAATCTCAGGTGGCCAAGAAACACTTAAAGTATTGTTCAACATCCTTAGCCATCAGAGGAATGCAAATCAAAATGACCGAGATACTATCTTACACCTGTCAGAATGGCCCAGATCAAAAACACTAATGACAGCCTATGTTGGAAAAGATGTGGAGTAAGGGGAACACCTTTCCACTGCTGGTGGGAGTGTAAACTTGTACAGTCACTTTGGAAATCAATATAGCAGTTTCTGAGAAACCTCAAGACCCAGCTATACCAATCTTGGGCATACACCCAAAGGATGCCCAATCATACCACAAGGACACTTGCTCAGCTATGTTCAAGCAGCTTTATTCATAACAGCCAGAACTTGGAAACAACCTAGATGCTCCTCAACTGAAGAATGGATAAAGAAAATGGGGTACATTTATATAGTGGAGTATTACTCAGAGGCAAAAACAATGACATCATGAAATTTGCAGGCAAATGGATGGAACTAGAAAAGCTGATCTTGACCCAGAAAGACAAACATGGTATGTACTCACTAGTACCTGGATACTAGATGTAAAGCAAAGGATAACCAGACTACAATCCACAACCCCAGAGAAGCTATATAACAAGGAGGAACCTAAGAGGGACACATGGATTGCCCTAGGAAGGGGAAATAGATGAGATCTCCTGGGTAAACTGGAGGCAGGGAGGATGGCTGGAGTGGAGAGGATGGGAGAACATGAGGGATCAGGTTGGTCAAGTTGGGGACAGGATGGAGGGGGAGAGTAATGAAAGAGATATCTTGATAGAGGGGGGCATTTGGGAGTTAGGGAGAAACCTGGTGTCATGGAAACTCCCAGAAATCCACTAGAATTACCTCAGCTAAGATTCCTAGCAATAGTGGAGAGGGTGCCTAAACTGGCCTTCTCCTGTAATCAGATTGGTGACTACCCTAATTAGTATCACATAGCCTTCATCCAGTAATTGATGGAAGCAGATGCAGAGATCCACAGCCAAGCACTGGGCTGAGCTCTAGAAGTCCAGTTGAAGAGAGGGAGGAGGGATTCATGATCGGGGAACACACAGAGACATCTGACCTGAGCTAATGGGAGCTTGTGGACTCTGGACCTGCATGGGACCAATTTAGGCCTTCTGCATGTGGGTGACAGTTGTGTAGGTTGGTCTGTTTGTGAGGCCCCTAGCAATGTGATAAGGACCTGTCCCTGGCACATGATCTGACTTTTTTGAAACCTGTTTCCTTGCTGAGATGCCTCGCCTAACCTAAAGCAGGGCAGGGAGCTTGGTCCTGCCTCAACTTGGTATGTCATGCTTTGTTGACTCCTGAGTGAGGCCTGCCCCTTTCTGAACAAAGGAGAAGTGGATGGTGGAGTAGGTGGAAGGGGTGGGGGAGAGAACTGGAAGAGAAGAGGAAAGGGAAACTGTGGTTGGTATGTAAAATAAATGAAAAAATTAATAAAAAACAATAAAGACACATCAATTAAGTCCTTTATCAGCACCTTGGAGAGCATCCCTGCCTACCAATGGTCCCCATGGTTATACCCCATGGAGACCAGGGGCTTTATGACCCCCCCACTTCAAAAATGTCTATCTATCTATCTATCTATCTATCTATCTATCTATCTATCTATCTACCTATCCATCCATCTATCTATCTATCTATCTATCTATCTATCTATCTATCATCTATCTATGTCACACAAGTGTGTGTGTGTGTGTGTGTGTGTGTGTGTGTGTGTGTGTGTGTGTGTGTTTGCATACACACATGCCAAGGCATGCATGTGGAAGTCAGAGAACAACCTCAGATGTGACTCCTCACTTTCCACTTAGTTTTGATGTCTAGTCTCTTGTATGCTAGTGTACAAGAGTCTGTTAATTCTCCTGCCTCCACTCCCCATCTTGCAATAGGTGCTCTGGGATATGTGGGTTCTCATGCTTATGTGGCAGACTTTGACCACTGAGTCAGCTCTCCAATACTAATTACATATTTAAATTAGCATACAGAGTATTGGGTTTCATTATGTCATTTTCAAAAAGAACTTGTTTAAGTTGGTTCTCCTCCCCTCATCTCATCTCACTGTCTCCTCTCATCCTTCACACACTCTCCTTTCCACTTTCCTATCACATGTATCCTTCTGTCCCCCTCCTCCTTCCTCAACGCCTCTGCTTACTTATCCCTTTGTATAACATCTGTGTGTGCTTTTCCAAATCTCTCTCCCTTGTTATCAAGTAGGTGCAAGTGAAGTCTGGAAGGTGATTTGCAATGCTGGATTTGTTAATTCTGTAAAACCTTGTGCACATCAAACAAGCCCTTGACGGTCATGTTTCACATCAGCACCATGCTATAGAATCCAGAGAAAAACTTTTCATTAGAAGCCTAGCTGACAGCTTTGTAAGATGGAATAATATTAGCTGGGGAGTGGGATGAGGGGAGGAATGTCTACTATTCCAGACAGATGTTTCCAGGAAAGTCAGTTTCACCAGGCTCCAATTCCTTCATATATAAAATATCCATCCATCCATCCATCTATCCATCTATCCATCCATCTATCTATCTATCTATCTATCTATCTATCTATCTATCTATCATCTATTTAATGAATGTTTGCATTCTTGAATGTATGTATGTGAATATGCATGCAGGAGCCCATGGAAAACAGAAAAGGGCATATAATCCCCTGGAACTGGAATTACAAGCACTATGAGCTATCCTATGGGTGCTGGAAAGCAAATCTGGCTCTTCTGCCAGAGCAGTAGGCACTTATAACTGTTGAGCCATCTCTCTAGCCTGGGGGCTTGTTTTTATAATCATGTAACCAACATACCTAATCATTGCATCAGCACATTAAAGCACATTTGTCAGTGTTCTAAGTTAAAACAAAACAAAAAACTCCATAGCTTTATAAAGAACATTCTCATACATCTTGTTATGGAAACAACCAGCCAGACAGCTGGATATGTCAGATGTCAAAGAATATTGAAGCCTACCAAAATATCAGATTTTGTTTAAATAAGTTATTGTATTATTTACAAAGTTGCCCATGTGCTGCAGCACCACGAGATTAAAATCCACCAAATACTTTGGTCTTTTTTTTTTTTTTTAAATTTAAATGTCTTACAGCTGAGTTGAAAGGAAAGGCAAGTCCATGGTGAATGTGGTTATTGCTCCTTAGGGCTCCAGCCCAGCATGGAAGACCCTGTCTTGAGGATTTTGACAGAAGATAGAATAACAATAATTAGAATGTTGGGGATTCATATAAATAGGTGAAATAATTCCAGTGTGTGTGGCAGCTCCTTCACTCTGGTAGGAAAATACACTGGGAAAGATAAAGGTTTTGTGCACAGTGAGAATATATTTAAATGTTAGGATTTTCTTCTCTGCTTTGGAACAGAAAGAGCTGTTCTGAGGACTGGGAAAGATTTCTTATAGGTCTGAACTTAGATTCCTCTCAGACTCATACACAATTCTTCACCTCTCTACTCACACCTCCTGCACTGCCCTGTGGGAATTACTCTGCCTTTCAAGCCTGCCTTCAGGAGGATTGCTATGTCCCACTCATCATTACCACCCTCATCATTGCTTTCCTAAGCAAAGGGAATGTTAATGTAATTGGTCATATTATAGGGTACATTAGGGCTGATATATTAAGGGATTGATTACCACAAGTTAAGGTTTTCCATTTGATTTTGAGATGTAGTATTACAACTAAAAAAAAAAAAAAACTGTTGTGCATCTCTCTCTCTCTCTCTCTCTCTCTCTCTCTCTCTCTCTCTCTCTCTGTGTGTGTGTGTGTGTGTGTGTGTGTGTGTGTGTGTGTGTGTGTCCATATATGTGCTTTCAGGCTCTGTGTGCTATAGCACACATGTGGGAGTCAGAAACCACAGCAGCAGTGGTAACTGGAGTTGGTTCTTGCTTTCAATCTGGTTTGAGAGAGGCTCTCTTGTCCACTGCTGTAACTGCCAGGTTAGTGGGCTCACGAACTCACTTGCAGAGACTCTGCTGTCATCCCCTTTCATGTTTCCACAGGTGCACTGGGACTATAGGTGAGCACAACCATGTCTGTCTTTACAAGGGTTCTGAGACCCAAACTCAGGTCCTCACACATACATATCAACACTTAACACACTGATCTATCTTTCCAGCCTTGCAGTGTCAAACTTTTTAATTTCAAATATTAAAATTGATTGAACTAAAACAAAGTCTGAAGTCTAAACTTCCAACAATTCTCTGAATGTTTGTTTCTCTTGTCTCTATACAAATGGACACTGTCTCATAGTATGATAACACAGTGAATTTTCTTTCTTTCTTTCTTCATTCCTTTCTCTTTCTTCCTTCCTTCCTTCCTTCTTTCCTTCCTTCCTTCCTTCCTTCCTTTCTTTCTTTCTTTCTTTCTTTCTTTCTTTCTTTCTTTCTTTCTTTCTTTCTTTCTTTCTTTCTTTCTTTCTTTTTGTTCTTTCCTAGATACACTCTTTGATCCTCTTCCTTATCTATTCCTCCATCTCAGAGACCCAGTTATTTGGCTCCTTGTAAACAAAGCTATTAGGTATGAATGGGGGATTGTTTTTCTTGTTTGGGAATTTGTTTTTGAGCTGTCATAGTTAGGTGCTGACTAGTTTATTATATCTTTGCAATATCAAATGATAGGTTTTCATTGTACTCCACCTCACCCATCCTGCCACAGAGATGTGGGCAGAAAGACTTAGTAGAAGCAGCTGGTGACTTATTCTGGAATTCATAAAATCCTTGTGAAAGCCTTTCTCTCAGAGTCAGCCTGGGATTCAACCCTGCTTCATCCAAAAAGCACAGGGTATGCCATGGGGAAGGATGATGCCATATAGATTTTGATACCTTGATAGTCTACTGGTTCTGTTCTTTCTGGTACTGACTCTGGTGAGGAGGTGTTATCACTCTCTCTCATCCTCCCCTCCATTTCTTCTCTCCTCTTGATGAAAGTTGCTGCATACGTGTGCATCAAATCCCTGAAAAAGGTTGGGATAAGTTCTTGTTAAATTGTGCCTTTGACCAGGAGGTTTGAGGCCAGAGACTCTGCATTTCTAAGCATCTCTCAGCTGATGCAGAGGTTGCTGCTCTGGGAATCACACATTGGGTAGGCAATGAGAGCCTAACTCCCCAAAGTGCTCCCTGAGCTCCAAGGCTTTGTCAACCTGGCTTGCTGGAGTGCAAGGTCCTACAGTGGAATAAGGGAGGTTCTCCCACACAGTTTCTTCAGCTTCTACCCCTTGCAGGTGCAGCTACCTCAAGCTTTCTTTGTGGAAGGTTGAGGAAGAACACAATAGTGTCTCCCTGTGCAAATACCACATTAGTTTCCTTAGCTGTGTTTCCACCATGCCTACCAAAATCCCACTTAAATTCAAACTGTATTCCCAAGGAATGCTCTCTAGGGATGCTGACTTCTGGCCAGAAGGCTGTCACTGTCACTTTATGTCTTCATTCTCTTTTGATTTATATTTAAATGCCTTAAGAGATCTAGACTCCATGGAAGTAACTACCAGTTAGACTGCTGATATCTTCTTGCAAGAGATAATGAGATTTTTCTGAATTAATGATATCTGAATTAAAGTAGTATTCACCAACACAAAGGGAAAGTAAACAAAGCCACAGGGGTATATTAGCTTGTTTAAGAAGTCAGATAGGCAGGCAGGGCAATAGAGAAGTACTGTCCTTGGGTTGAGGAATCTAGCCCTGTCTGTTAGATGTTCTATTCCCTGGTATCAGTTGCTTTTCTGGATTGTTTTCCTGAATGAGATGGTTTGTACTACTTAACATCTGTTTTATGTTACAAACCACAAAAGGTATTATGGGAGTAACAAAGATGAACAAAAGAAGTGCCTGCTTTACAGATTTCTAATGCAGGCCAGAACTGACACATTAATTACTGGATTTTAGAGGATTTACTAGAGGCCACTGATGTATGCATACAATAATAGTTAGTAAGCCATGATCATAAGCCAGGGAAAGCAGTCAAAAGAATAGATATAGGGTACTTTCATGCAGTATATTAAACAGCCAATTGCATAAATAAATAATGCATGAACAATAAATATAAATTTCATGAAGGGTAGATAGGCTATGAAAATGTAGGCAGAGACTCCTGTTTGTGAATTACTAGAGAGCTTCTCTACAGAGAGATACTTCTGCCAAGACTTTGAAGGATACAAAAGGGTTTTCTGAGTAAAGAGACAAAAACACTTTAAGTGAAAAGAATAGCTGTGCTGTGGTTCAGAGGTAAGATCTTGGTGAGATCTAGAACTCAAGGAACACTAGCATGGCCAGAGGGATATGAGGGATCAAGGAAAGAACTTGGTGAGTTTGGATGAATGGAGGAGGCTCACGTTGAAGCATCTCATGGGATGTCTGATGGAGTCTGCATTTTCTTGTAAACACAATGGTACAGTTTACATTCTGAGAACATGCCTGTCAGTGCAACATTGACAAATGTTGACTGAAAGGGCCTGAAGAAGCTGTCTGCTGAGCTGCATCTGTCATGGTCATGAAGAACATTCAACACAGGCTAAAACTAATTTGGAGAGTGATTTGGCAAAATTGTTTTATTCACTCACTTATCCATCATCTCTTACTCATTGGGCACTACAGGTCTAAAAGGAAACAGACCCCAAAGTTCTTAATTCCATCTTCACCTCTACCCCCACATCCAAAAATTGCTGCTCCATTTCACAAAACTTTGTAGATATTTATTTTTTAAAAACAATTCCCATAAATATCTTTAGTGTTGGGTGGACCCAAGTCATTTGTCGTTAGCATTTATGTGTGTGTGTCCTAAGATGATTCTTCCTATGAATGTTTGTCACTATTATTAATAGTAAGCAATTCCTTTGTCTTCCTCTATATTCTAAGATCAACTTCCCAGAGAGGATTCAGCTAGAGAAGGAATTTATTAGCATGTTTTTTAGGGAAGAAAGTAGGATTTAGAGATGACCTAAAATACATGATAAAACTAGTTACCCTTTTGGATAAGAATGGTATAATATTAGGCAATGGGGGATTTGATTACCCATCCTAATGACACCATTTATAAATTATAGCCCTGGGATGAATGCTTATTTTTCCTCATGTGTAAAGTAAAAGTATTGAATCAGGTGATCCCTCAATCCCATCTCAAGTACAGATTTATTTTGTGGAAATGAACATGGGGTTTGGATTTAGAAAAGTACATACTGCTGATCATGCTGTGACTGCAGCCAAGTCATTTAAGGCCCTGAAGGTCCCTGATTTGAAGATGGATTTAGAAAATGATGGCACATATCAATGCTGTAAGTCCAGCATTGAACACTGTGCCTGCTACTTAGTAGGAACCAAAAACCCACTGGTAATGGAAAAATACTTGTTTCTTAGTCATTTAAAAGAAATGTAGGGAGGCTGGGGAGATGGTTCAGTATCTAAGAGTTCTTGCTGTGCAAGCATGAGGACCTGGATTTGGATTAATAGCACCCACAGAAAGATGGGCATAGCCACAGCATGCCTGTAACCTCAGTGCTATGGCAGGTAGAGACAGAAGGGTTACTGATGCTTACTGGCTCTCAGCCTAGTTTCAGGTTCAGTTAGAGACCCTACAACAAGGAAACAAGGCAGAAAGTGATAGAGCAGGACACCTGATATCCCCTGACTTCAGTGCATATAGGAAGCTTCACACACATGTACCCCTCCATCACATACATACATACAAAACATACTCACACAAACACATTTTTTTAAAGGAAAGTGTATAGCACAGTTTCAGTACTATTCCACACACTCACCAGCATCCCAGTTAACATAAAATTAACCTCTCCTGTGCTACGGGATGAGCATGACTTTTTAGTCAGCATTACTTGTGAACATAAGGGCAACCTCCAAATTCTTCAGCATACATGGAAATAGTGGAAAGTGAGGCTGGAAAAAATGTGTGTGTGTGTGTGTGTGTGTGTGTTTATGTGTGTGTGTGTGTGCCATTTAATAAGCTATTAAAATACACATCAGAAAGATGGAAACTCAGAGGGAGTCCAAAATAGCAACTCCTGCACAACCAGCCAGATAATGAGCTACTTTTAAGAGCCTAGATTCATTTTTAACATGCCTACAAGAAAAGGTGAACAGAGAGGAAAAATAAAAGCAAGCATTGCCACACACTTCCTGGTGTGGTAATGGTATTCTTCATCGTCAGCACACGCACTTTCTGGATTCCTAAGCCATGGTCTCAGCAAGATTCACAGGCTTTGTGTGAGAAGGACTAGTTGTTAAAAGTATGAGAAGCTGCCTTGACCAGAGACCACCTGCCGAAGGTTCAAATCTTTCTTTCTTTCTTCTTTCTTTCTTTCTTTCTTTCTTTCTTTCTTTCTTTCTTTCTTTCTTTCTTTCTTTTCTTTCTTTCTTTCTTTCTTTCTTTCTTTCTTTCTTTCTTTCTTTCTTTCTTTAAAATTTATTATATTTGTGTTTTAATTTCACACATCAGCCATGGGTTCCCCTGTCCTCCCCCCTCCCGCCCCTGTCCCCACCTTCCCCCATCCCCTCCCCTCCATTCCCATCTCCTCCAGGGCCAAGACTCCCCTGGGGATTCATTTAAACCTGGTGGATTCAGTACAGGCAGGTCCAGTCCCCTCCTTCCAGGCTGAGCAAAGTGTCCCTGTGTAAGCCCAAGGTTTCAAACAGCCAGCTCATGCACTAAGGACAGGTCCGGGTCCCACAGACTGGGTGCCTCCCAAACAGTTCAAGCTATTCAATTGTCTCACTTATCCAGAGGGCCTGCTCCAGCTGGGGGCTCCACAGCCTTTGGTTCATAATTCATGTGCTTCCACATTTGTTTGGCTATTTGTCCCTATGCTTTTCCAATCTTGGTCTCAATAATTCACACTCTTATAGTCCCTCCTCTTTCTCGACAATTGGACTCCTAGAGCTCCACCTGGGGCCTGGCTGAGGATCTCTGCATCCACTTCCATCAGTTATTGGGTGAGAGTTCCAGCATGACAATTAGGGTATTTGGCCATCTGATCACCAGACTAGGTTAGATCAGGCTTTCTCTCGACCATTGCCAGCAGTCTACAGAGGATGTATCATTGTGGATTTCTGGGGACCTCTCCAGCACTCTGCCTATTCCTGTTCTCATGTGGTCTTCATTTATCATGGTCTGTTATTCCTTGTTCTCCCTTTCTGTTCTTTATCCAGCTGGGATTGCCTGCTCCCCTAAGCTTATTTTCCTTGGAAACTTGCCCTTCATTACTCCCACTGTCATCCAGGTTGTTGATGTAGATCTCATCCATTTCTCTGACATTGGGCGATCCCTGTGTCTTTCCTAGGGTCCCATTTAAAGTCTCCCAACCAAAAAAAGCCCAGGACCAGATGGTTTCACTGCAGAATTCTACCAGATCTTTAAAGAAGACTTAATACCAATACTCTTTAAATTGTTCCACACAATAGAAGCAGAAGGAATATTACCAAACTCCTTCTATGAGGTTACAATTACCCTGATTCCTAAACCAAACAAAGATGCAACAAAGAAAGAGAACTACAGACCGATCTCCCTCATGAACACTGATGCAAAAACACTCAATAAAATACTGGCAAACAGACTCAAATTTTCTTAATGTGATGGCTTGATTTCAACCTGTCAACATCATTTCAATGTCAACTCTCAACCCTAAGTCTCTACTATTCTATCCTTCTTGTTTTCCAATGGCTGCTTTCCCATTCTTCTGAGAGTTGCCAGGGGAATTAGCAGTGGCTTAGGTTGCCTTTGAATTTTAGGAAGACTACCCATGCTTCCCATGAATGACTTCCCTCATTGAGAGTTACTTTGAGCTTCAGATGGGATTCACTGTTCCTACAAAACAAAACAAAACAAAACAAAACAAAACAAAACAAAACAAATCCCTCCAGATGTGTGAGATGAAGAAAGAGACCCTTCTTATTTCTGCCCCAGCTCTTCCACCCATCTAGAAGTCTGGCCATGGGAAGGCTGGAACAAAGGCTAGACTAAATTAGCACTCTGGATACATTATTCACTAGTTAGAATTGCACTAGGAAACCTGCTGGTAGCTGATGGGTGGGGCTGGAGAGAACACAAAGATAGCTGGAAGTACAAAAAGAGTCATGGTAGATAAAGGCATTTCCTCAGAGGCTGGTATTTTAATAAGAATACCCGCAAAGGTATTTGGTAATACTAGTACCAAAAAACCAAGCGGCACTAAATTGAGTGCCTACTATGTGCTGGGCATGCAAGGCCCATTCACTATTTGAAAATTTATGTGAGTTTTAACTTTGTTTTAAATTAGGAAATAGCAGGAAACAGGGCTGCTCTGATTTGCCCAAAGCTGCCTAGCTAGAACAATAGAGAATTGTTATGTGGACCTGTTTTCATCTTAGTCATTCCAATAATCATGCTATCGGGTACCAGAAGGATCTTATAAACTTCTTCATTGGTCCTTGTATTTTTCTATCTCTCCTGATATTCAGGGTATATTTTAAGGAAGATGGAGCTGTCTAAAGGCCAACAAAGTAACCTTTTCTGCTGACACATTGAGGAAGCTTCTTTTGTTGTTGTTGTTTAAAGCCAAACTCAAATGAGTTGTGATGTGTTGGTAAGAGGGAGGAGAATTGGTAAAAAGTGGCTGATGTAACTCAATAGCAGGCACACAGATGTGGTGCACATTTTCTCAAACTGGAAATGCAAAGTTTTATAGTTTTATTTATTTAGGATGGGTTAAATTTTAATATGATTGAGTGAGAAATATGGACCTCGTAAAGGCTTCATGGTAGAGGTAGATTTTATATGCATACTGAAAAATGTAGACTTCTAGAGGGGATGGTTGGGTCCTAAAATTTTTAATAATGGAACTTAATTAGTTTCATTGTAGTCAATAGGATGCTGACATGGCAAGGACACATCTTTATAGCCAAGAAAAATGTTGGTTCAAGTGGTATGCTACAGTGACTGCCACTACACTCTAGTGGAAGAACCTTGAACTTAGAGTAAAAAGATTGGTTTCAAGTTTTAATTATGGCACTGAATGGGGCTTAATTTCCCCAAAATTATCTTAGTTCCCTTTTCATTGCCGTGAAAAGATATCTGACAGTAAGAACTTAAGGTAAGAAAGATTCATTTTGGCTCATGATTCCAAATCTTCATGTCACTTGGTCTCAAGTAGGATGCCATGCCATGAAGCAGGAGGAAGAGGAGTTCTTTGCATCATAGTGATTAGGAAGTAGAGAGAAAGAAATGGGCCAGGGACCAGGCAGATCCTGTAAGTGCCCACCCTCCAGTGATTTGCTCTTCTAGAGAGGATGCACCTCCTAAAGCCTCCCCAACTTCCAAATCAGTACTGTGAATTGTGAATTGATGATCAAGTGGTCAACATATGAGCCTTCTAGGGGAATTTCAAGTATGAACCATAACAGACATGATAGTCCTTCAACTGTGAAGCTATACAATAAGTTGTGTCTTCTTTTATAGCCTGTGAAAGGGTCAAGTGAGAGAATGTGGATGCAAGATTATAAATTGGGGAATGATCATTTTCTTTAACAGATTTTTTTTTTCCTGTGGAGACCATTCCAACAATTAGGAAGTTAGTGATTTCTATTGGAAAGTTCCTTTAAATTACATTGGTTATTTGACTTGCCTTTAGCTGTCTAAATAAGATCTTTAAAGATGCTGGAGTTTCTAAAGCCAGGAAGTAATCAAAATAAATTTGGATATTCAATTTTCTGCATATCAATGGGTAATAAAACTGTCAATTCATGTATGAAGCATGCAGGACACAAATGTGCACCACAGTCTGCCTTTACCAATCTTGCTTTAAAGGTAAAGGTTTGTATCCTTTAAAAATATTAAAGACATTACCTCTGTAATAAGTCAGTCTTTGAAATGGAGTAAGTGAAGTTTTATGGAAAATTTACTGATTTTTCTGTCTGCCGCAGAGGTAAAATTTTCATACCATGATGGTATCAAATTGGGGCCTGATTTCTGACTTCCTACAGAGGCTTCCTAGGGACAGGTAATTTTGTTTATGGGTTAGTTTATTTATGCTTCAGAAGATACAAATCTAGGAATTGCTTTTCTGTAAGTAGAGATAGTTTAGAACTCTTGAGGCATCCTTTGGCTGTGTTAGACTGTGAACTTGTTCTGGAACACGGGAGACAATGCTGGGGAAGGGGAATAAGAAGGTGACTCTGCATTTGTTAGAAAAATTTCTGAGTTTGGCAGGTGAGAGGAATTGTGAGATGAGGCATGCATGTGTGCATTTAGTGTATGAGCTGAGTACAGACGTGTTTTCTTAACCTCCCCTGTAGACCCAATCTCCAGCCCAGCATCTCTTCAAAAAGTCAGAGGTTAAGCATTCTTACAAGTAAAGGCATGTTAGTTTTTGCTGTGTATTTATTCCACACTGTTCTGAACTTACTTGCTATGCTAAATAATGAAGAGTTTGAATATCTACATATGCAGATATAGACTTTTTTGGTCTCATCCTTTAGAAATTCTCACATTTTGATGGATTTACCATTACAGCATTGTGCATGTAAAGTCATTGATCTGAATGAGTTTTGATTAATTCATAATCTTTAATTTCTGCCTAATATACTTACTCATACATAACCTGTACAATGTTTTCTTCCCAAGCAAATGATAAATTTGTACTGGTCATTAGACTTAAACACCACAGGACATGGATGTTTCCTGGCAAGTAGATAAACTGTTGATAGTTAACCAAGAAAATTGAGGAAGAGAATTCAGAGACTCAGAAAGAAATATAGGAGCCCCTAGTCTATGTTTCTGAATGCATTAGTTAGTTCTGGCTACAGTGATGCTATATGACAAATGTCTCCTGAACTCAGGTGAGTAAAGCAACAATGACTTCTAGTGAATGTGAATCAATAGTGCACACTGTTCTAATGGTGATCCCTGGGTACAGACAGTCCCTGAACATGCTTCCCCTCCCCCCACCCAGAACAGAACAAAACCACACTTGAAGAAACAATTCTAGTTTATACTAGCATCATGTTTGCTAACTAATTACCCATTGCCAATGCTGGTTATGTATCAAAAAAAGTCAAGAGCTGAAAAATACATTCCAATTGGGGTCAGTTCAATAATTATACTACGGCAGAGAGAAAGCACAGATATACCCTGGAGAAAGACTTCTGGAGTATAAATGGGGAGGACTTTGTCAAGGTAGGTCCTTACAGCCTCCCCAAGGTAGTGACTTGATATTTTTCTCACTCTATATTTTCTCTAGCAAGCTTTACTTTTATTGCATGTCTGCGGAATAAAAATACCACATAGAATGCTTGCCATGTAAGCATGAGGACCTGAGTTCCATGCCCAGAACCCACATTGAAACAACTGGACATAGTGACATGTATTGTTATCTGAGGGGGTTATCCTATTGGGGGGGGTGGAGACTAGGGTCACCAGGGCCTCCTAGCTAGCCAGCCCAGCCTACTTGGCTAGCTTCAGGCAAATGGGGGCAGTCTCAAACAAACAAAAATGGACTATGCCTAAGCAATAATATGCAAAGTTTTCCTCAGGCTTTCACACATATTTTGCATATGTCTCTGCACCTTCATATATATGAACACAAATAATATGCATTCATATGTACACAAACATAAACACATACATGCACACATACACACATATATAGGATTCACCATCAAACTCTAGAAAAATCTAAACCCTCCTCATTTTTACTGTTTGAGTTTGAAATGGAACAGTGAGACCTTGAGTCAACTTTCTTTTTTTCTACTGACAGAACATTTCTCTCAATAGGGTTACAGAACAGTTGAGGAATAAAACTCTAAGGGTATACAGGTAAAGCAATTGCTGTAAAAGATTCTGAATAAATGATTTCTTCTTGCTACTGTTAGAAAAGCATCCCAGGAGGTACATCCAGTAGAGGAACCATGGGAGAGATTCCAAAAGCACCATCACAAAGTCCTCTCAAGATGACTAAAGAAGGGAGAGAACACAGAACACTCTTATAAGTGACACTGTGTGAGAATAGAGAGCAGAAGTGGCCATCAAAACACAGGGAATCATTTCAGCATGGCTGCTCAGTCTTCATAGCTCTCATTTCTACCTTGCATCGTTAGTTTGACTGCTGGTCTCAATGTCTTCAAGGAATGTTGGTTGAACAGGCTGTCAGAGATTTTACCAGCAGAGCAAAGCGGCATCGGGACACACTGTTTCACAGGGTGTGTTAACATCATATTGGATTTTGCCACGCTCTGAGAGGCCATCAGAACTTTGAGTACATGGGACTGAATTTACAAGAAGTATCATTCTGAGAAATCTTTTATGAGAGTCAGACACCTGTCTGGACACAGTGACCTGAGAGATAGACAGTTCTAAAGAAAGATCAGAGCCTCCTCAGGCGCTGATTTTGATCAGATGTGGGGCTGGGAGTTTTATACAGGGAAAATATCATTGTCTGTGTAATACTACCTCAGGAGCAATTATTGTCATTGGAAATAAAAATCAAGGGTTCAGCTCTCCTTATTTTAGTAGCTCTCAAAGGGGATGCTACAGTATTATACACCAAGAATCACTTACTTCTGCCTTCAGGTTTAAATCAATGTGGACAATGAATTTTTGTTACAGTTTAGAGTATGCGTTATTGTAATGCCTCTGTGAGATAGAAGTCTGTGCTGAGTGAGTCTTAGCTCTGTAGAGAAAAACCAATAAAAACAGATTAACCACAGTTCCAAGTCACTATCAAGAAGGCGGTGTGGGTTTGTTAGAGAGCTAAAGAATTTTGAATGGTGAATATTTTAGAGATCTCAGTCAGGGAACTAAACTAGTCTTCTGAGATGGTCTGTTTTGGGTTGAGAGACAATCAGAAGGTATAAAAGGATGACCCAGTCCACACTGTAAAGTGTTAGATTACTATAAGGAATGGCCCTGTAGTCACCAGTATTGTTGATCACTACTGTCAAACTTATGATTGAATTAATGCCAGGTCACAATGTCTGGTGTCTTAAAGGTTGAGAATGGCTGACCTCGCATCACAACATCTCATCCTTCAAATACTTTGGGTACAGAAGCTCAAGTTTTTCTGAGTGAATGGGGATCCACCATCTATGTGCTCCTCATAGATTCTTTTTCTTTTCAAGACAGAATTTCTCTATGTAGTTTTTGGTGTCTGTCCTGGATCTCGCTCTGTAGACCAGGCTGGCCTCAAACTCACAGAGATCTGCCTGGCTCTGCCTCCTGAGTGCTGGGATTAAAGATGTGTGCCAACCCCTCCCCAGTAAATATTGTACTTTTTATTTTATGTATATGGGTGTTATGGGTATGTCTGTGTGCTACATGTGTGCCTGGTGCCCAGGGAAGAATCAGATCCCCTAGAACTGGAGTTGTAGATGATTGTTAGCTACCATGTTGATGCTGGGAATTGAACTCGGTCCTCTGGAGGAAGATGACCAGTTCTCTTAAATGCTGAGCCATTTTCCCTGCTCCTCACAGATTCTTAGGGCAGGAGTTTGGATTTTAGGAAGTACAGAAAGAGGTGAGAAATGGAAAACTGGAAAAATTTTCACATTAAAAACATAGGAGGCAGTAATGATAACAAGTCAAATGCCTTAACAATAATATAGACTAATATACAAGTAATAAAACTGACCCTATGAAGGGGCAGAGCAGCAGTGGTTGGATAAGGTTGGTTGCATTAATGCATGCATGCATGAATAAGTGAATGGAAATAATGTTTGCTCTATGTTACAGATTTGATATGCTCTCTTAGTTTACTTTGAGAGAGATATTATATGTCTTTCCCTACCCCTATTTTGAGTTTTAGAGTTAGGGATTAATATATCCAAAGTAGGATAGTAAGTGGCACAGCTGGGACTTGAACTCAGATCCAGTCATGGTCAAGCAAATGTGCCCTAGGCTACACTTTGGGCAGAAAGTTCCATCAGGACAAACAGTTAAGGTGGTGATGGCCTTCACATAATAAACTCTGTGACAGGTTCTCATCACTCTGGTAACAAAACTCCTGACCTGGGCCAAGGATGTATGTATCATAAAACCCATCTATGTGCATTTCTGACTACTTCTCTTTTGCCCTGGACTCTAAGAGACTTGTGTGTGTTGTGTGTGGTCAGAGATATTCTTTCCTCTAATATTTTTTTGGTATTTTTATAAATCCTATCTCTTCATAAGATATTCAAGGACTACCTCATATAAGAACATGCTCAGTTCCCTAACACTCACCTTCCGAAAGTAAGTGTTTGGCTTACTTATTTATTATCTCTGACCTCTAATCTTATGTGACTTCCAATGACTCCCAAAAGTCCTCCTATAGCAATAGCACACACACAGTAGGTACATAGCACTCAAAGAATATTACCAACTAAATGAAATATTCATTAATTGAATGAACAAATTCATCATTTGGGACAAAAATGTAGTGGTGCGTCATTTCAGACATTTCTTTTGTCTGAAAGACAGATGATATCTGGCAGGGCAGGGAGGTGAAAAACTGTGTCTGAGTGAATGTTTTCATTTCAAGAAAGCACAAGATTGATCAAGGAACATAGACCCCTTAGCCTGTAAGAACAGGGCAGCAAAAAGATGAAGTTGAAACACAGGACTGAAAGGGTTGGAAATGTGTGATCATATTCTCACTGGTCACGTTAAACTTCATGACCTGAACATGGTACAGGTAAAAACATTCTGGCTAATGTTAGTTGATGGCAGGTTGGGCCATGGGGTCACAAGGCAGACACATTCTTAATGTAAACAACCCTCCACTCTCAGAGCAGCATCCCAAATGTGAGTGTGACTTCAAGGTAATGCCTCAATGGATATCAGCAATTTGGAGCAGACACAAAGTGATCTGAGTCCCTCGCTGAGGTGAAATCACTATGGAATTCAGAATATGCTATCTGAGCATCAGTTTGTGAGTTTCTCAGTCCAACAAATTTTAGGAGACTAATCAGTTCTCACTCAGTTCCCCACTCCAAGGTTAAAGTACCTCAGAGGGATGCTATCCAGTCCTCAGATGCAGTTTGGAACTTAGTAGTTATTGTTTCAGGTTAGGAGTATAATCTAATGAAGTGTGCAGTAATGTCCTGCAGTGGGCACCTGAGCGTTGATCTGCTTGGCGTATGGCAGTGGATCTCAGCTGACCTTGTCATCTATATTGAATTTAACACTCCCAGTGAACGCATTTCAGGCAGCACACCTCAAATGGATGTCATCTATTTTGATTTTCATTTTTCCTCCTAATAGTTTAATACAGCTGAGTGACTCCAGGGGCCTTGGTAAAGTCAGCAGTGCCTCTCCTCACTGCCAGTTAACTGGAGGTTTGTATGTAGCTTGAAATTGACCTTCATACAACACCTCATGCTATCCCCACCACACATCCCAATTCCAGGAGGTAATCCACAAACCTTGCAGCTAATTCTTCCCCCATTGATGGTCCCCACTGAGAGCCATGACAGATGTAGGGATTGAGTGAGATGGGAACCGACAACTTCTGTTTTCTTCCATATTTAGAGCTTAATTGATGAGAAATAGTTGCTGTGAGGTAACATCGAGTGGTTCCTTCTGGTGTCTGTATTTTGCAGAGCATAGAAGTGAGACATATATCAACAGTGACCGCTGTCCCATTTGCTTAGAGAAGGTGGTGACTACCAGTGGATAAGAAAAGGCATTTCTGGCCTGGAGGGATGCCTTTCGGGTTAAGAGCCTATGTTGCTCTTATGGAGAGCTGGGTTCAGTTCCCAGTACCAGCATAGTGCCTCACAACCATTGGTAATTCCAGTTCCAGGGAATCTGACACCTTCTGCTGACCTCCACATGTACCAGATACACCATGGTACACATATAAACATGTAGATGAAATCATCATACACATAAAATAAAAATACATAAAATCTAATTAAAGAAAGAGATATGATATTTCTTTTGTAAAGATATTGGCAGGAGTATTATGCCCAACTGTCCTTTTAGTAACCCATCCAGAGTGTGGGGTGAAAGCCTTTTCTTAAACTCCATTGCAGTGAATATTAGCTAATTATCTACCTAAATGTCACTGCAGAGGCAGCAAGAGATTTCAGGCTTTAGGAAAACTGGTGCATAGCAGCTCAGTTGACAATGAGAGCACAATAGAGCTCCCGTATCTGTGGGGACACATGAGTTTTTAATTTTTGAAAATGTGTGTGTATACATGCATACATGGGCACTTGAATGTTGTGTATGTGGGTGTATAAACCTGTGTGTACACATGTGTGTGGTGGCCAGAGCACAACTTGGGGGTGTCATTCTAATGAATGCTATCTACTCCTTTGAAACAAGGTCTCTCACTGACCTAAAACTCATTAACTAGACTAGGCTAGCTGGTCAGTAAACCTCAGGGATCCTTCTGCCTCCATTCTTAGTGCTGGGTTCATGACTGTGTGCCATCACATCTGATTTTAAACAAATGATCCAAAGTAATAAAGAAAGAACCGTGAGTTCTGAGCTAACTCCCCATCCCTGTGAAAGATAGATTCTAAGATCCTGAGTGGATGCCCAAATCCATATATAGAACCATATTCTATATGCATATCCTGCTTTTTGTTATACATATACACCTGAGGATACATTTTCACCTCTTCACATAAAGGAATTACTATATGACATCTCCTTGGCACATATGACTGGCTAGTATTGCTACTCTTCACATTGAGAATGTTATTAAGTTACACAAAGATCATTTAAAATAATAATTATGGTACTGTAAGTCTTATAACTAGGATGGACTCTCCAATGACTATCAGGCATGTGGCATATACAACCTAAATATGCTGGAAAAAGGGGTGATTCATGTCCTAGTGGTATGGAGTCAGGGGACATGGGATTTCATGGTGCTCAGAATGATGCACCATTTAAAACTTATGGACTGTTTATTTCTGGAAATTTTCACTGATTATTTTTTTCACTGTTGTGGATTCTGGATAACTGAAATAATGGAAAGTGAAGCCATGGATAAGGGAAGGACTATAGTATTACTCTAGAAAGCAGAATGGGCAACTTATGGCAAATACATTGTTTGAATTTTAAAATAGGATATATTTTAAATCATATGGATCTATATTAATAATAACTGAAAATGCATTTTCCTGATATAGTCTACATAATTTTACTCTTTCAGTGAAACAACTTTAAAAGAAAGCAATAATTGGAGCAAAAAGGTCACTTTAATCATTTACAAGGGAGTGAGATGCACTGAGCCCTATGCCAGGGATCGTGGCTAGCTCTCATAAAATAAGCATTTTATAGATAAAAAGACTGAAGTTCAGAGAGTGTAAGTGACTTTTCCAAGGTCCTAAGCAATGACAAAACCAGATTTTGAAACCAAGTTCATTCTCACTTTCAAGTCTCTTCCCCAAGCTCCACCTGCATTCAAACTGTGGAGTCCAATTCCTCATCAATCCATGGACTCTCTAAATGGGTACTCTATGTCCAAGGAAGTGTCTTTGAAGAACCTTCTAAGGTGTGGCCATTTGAACACAGGGTGCTTAGAGGACTATTTATGTGCATTTTAAGCTCCACAAGAATGCAACACACATCAGATGCATTATTTATGGCTCTGGGTATCAAGTACTTAATAAACAGGTGCATAAATGAATGAACAGGTAAACAAATGGTCCAAATATATAAGATTCTACATATTTTCCTAAGTAGGAAAGACTTGAGTGATCAGGACTGGGCAAGGCATGCAAAAGTCAACAGGAACAGGAAGAAGCAGTCTGGAATATCCCTAGCTAAGGGCTTTCACTTTGGCTGTATGAATTGCTTGAATAATTCTGCCCACAAATCTTTACCTGCTTGGCTCCTGTTTTGCCTTTAGATGTTATTATCTTCAATATCATCTCCTCAGAGATGCTGTCTTTGTCCCCATCTGGAGCTGATCTCAGTTCTGGTTACTATTCTTGGTGCTGATTTTGATAGAACTTACATCACCAGGCACACCTTAATTACTCACTTGTGTATGTATTTCATTTTGTGCACACTTTGTTCCACATATTTGGAACACCAGCTAGAATTCTGCTTGTTTTTGCTACTGTATCCCTCTACCCATGTATTCAGAGAACAATTATTCATGAATGAAGCCAAGGAAAATTGGCTCATGACAGGATTTCAAAGATCACAGTGCACGGAAAAGGTTGAAGTCTAAGAAGCCAGAGAATAACTATAGAACAGAACTGACACCATGGAAACTTATGTTCTTGTCCCCCCTGTCCCAGCATACCCCTTGACTTGGCCTGATCTCTAGCACCCTCCCCATATTGCTTGCTTGGGCTGGATGATGCCCATCGTTGGTCTCTCCTAATTGTTCTTCAGTAATAGAAAACAAAGGTGTGAGATAACAAATCTTGCTCTTCTCTACCCCCAGTTGGTTGGCTGGATATAGAACTCTGTCTTAGGAGATACAGTGCATGATCTGTGCTTCTTGTGTCCACAAACTTCAGGAAGCATGGTGTGCCAGGATCCCTCTAGCCAAGATCATCATTCTCTCTCTAGCTATTGTTACAAGGCTGGGTGGGTACCTTTGGTCCAATTTGGCTTATCCATCATCACCATTTCTGTGTTATAGAGGAAGGAGCAGAAGGCCAACAAGCAGAAGACTCTGACCCACTGTCACAGAGCTGGGAATTGACACTGGAACAGTTTGAAATTAGGTTCATCTGATTCCAGGAAGCATACTTCTTTATCTTAACATGTGGTGCAAAGCTGCACAGATGTCCAAAGGTGACCTTTGTGTATCAGCACTCGTTACAATGAAGTCTGAGAATGGTCTCCCGCTTACTTTAATCTATCTCCTTCCAAAAATTCAACCCTATGGTGTTCTGTGCTACTTTTCGTACTACACTTAAAGTCCTTCACAGCAGAGAGTTTCCTACCCAGGCAACAACAAGGCCAGAATTCTGTAAAATGGAAGGTTTAAATGGTTTAAACTCCAACTGTGAATAGTTAAAGGGCAGTTTGGAAACTTTCTGCAGATACACTCATCTTCAGATTAATCTCGTGTCAAGGGCTGCCATCTCCCGAAGCCTGCTCACATCAGTTCTGCATCCCTGTTCTTCACCCAGATGGATAACTTCATCTTCTACTTCTGCTACCACACTGCCTTTCTCACCACAGGATTCAATAAAAGAGTCTGGCCAAAGTAAATCAGACACAGGCAGGTCGGGCTGTCTCATATCCATGCAGGAAATGCCACTGTCGATCATGGTTTGGACTTTTCCCGAGAAAGGCTGCAGGTGCAGGGGAAAGTCAATCATTTTCTAAAAGGCACCATCCCTTTTTCAAGCTAGAAAGCACATCTGTTTAAGCCCAGACGGCCTGTGCAGTAAATTTTCTGGAACCTTACCAGTTAGAAACAAGTCGAAGGATGTCAACAGCATATCACTCACATGAAATGAATTGGTAATGATAAATGTCATAGATGGTACCATCATAGCTGTCATTCATCAACTGATTATTAACTGACACTCTATCCTTCCCATTACCTCACTTAGCAATCATACTGACACTCTGAGGTAGGGCTTCATTTCTTCAATGTCTCTGTAATATTAAAGCTTTTATCTGAGAACACAATTAGAAGGTAGGCGGTAGACATGACTTGAACCCAAATATACAACAACAGTACCTCCCAAATTATGTGCTTCTTAGAGCACATACACAAGACACATGACATGTGTTTTTTATTATTTTTATAGTATAAAAAGAAATTATTTATTGTTTTTTATGTTGAACAACTTTTTTTAGATTTTTTTATTTATTATATTTGTGTTTTAATTTTACATATCAGCCATGGGTTCCCCTGTCTTCCCCCCTCCCGCCCATGCCCCTACCTTCCCTCTATCCCCTCCCCATCATTCCCATCTCCTCCAGGGCCAAGACTCCACTGGGGATTCATTTCAACCTGGTGGATTCAGTACAGGTAGGTCCAGTCCCCTCCTTCCAGGCTGAGAATAGTATCCCTGTGTAAGCCCAAGGTTCCAAACAGCCAGCTCATGCACTAAGGACAGGTCTGGGTCCCACAGCCTGGGTGCCTCCCAAACAGTTCAAGCTATTCAATTGTCTCACTTATCCAGGGCCTGATCCAGTTGGGGGCGCCACAGATTTTGGTTCATAATTCATGTGCTTTTCCAATCTTGGTGTCAACAATTCACACTCTTATAGTCCCTCCTCTTTCTCGACAATTGGACTCCTAGAGCTCCACCTGGGGCCTGGCTGAGGATCTCTGCATCCACTTCCGTCAGTTATTGGGTGAGAGTTCCAGCATGACAGTTAGGGTGTTTGGCCATCTGATCACCAGACTAGGTCAGATCAGGCTTTCTCTTGACCATTGCCAGTAGTCTACAGTGGATGTATCATTGTGGATTTCTGGGGACCTCTCTAGCACTTTGCTTCTTCCTGTTCTCATGTGGTGTTCATTTATCATGGTCTGTTATTCCTTGTTCTCCCTTTCTGTTTTTGATCCAGCTGGGATCTCCTGCTCCCCTAAGCTCTCTTTCCACCTTACACCTGTCAGAATGGCTAAGATCAAAAACACAGATGACAGCTTATGTTGGAGAGGATGTGGAGCAAGGGGAACTCTCCTCCACTGCTGGTGGGATTGCAAGCTTGTACAGCCACTTTGGAAATCAATGTGGCACTTCCTTAGAAAATTGGGAATCCATCTCCCCCAAGACCCAGCTATAGCACTCTTGGGCATATACCCAAGGAATGCTCAATCATACCACAAGGGCATTTGCTCAGCTATGTTCATATCAGCTTTGTTTGTAATAGCCAGAACCTGGAAACAACCTAGATGCCCTTCAACTGAAGAATGGATAAAGAAAATATGGTACATATACACAATGGAGTACTACTCAGCAGAGAAAACCAATGACATCATGAGGTTTGCAGGCAAATGGATGGATCTAGAGAAAAATCATCCCGAGTGAGGTAACCCAGACTCAGAAAGACAAACATGATATCTACTCACTCATAGTAGTATACTAGATGTAAAACAAAGATGACTAGACTGCTACACAACTCCAGGGAGGCTACCTAGAAAACGGGACCCTAGGAAAGACACAGGGATCATCCAATGACAGAGAAATGGATGAGATCTACATGAACAACCTGGACAACAGTGGGAATAATGAAGGACATGTGTTTTAAAAATTAGCTTTCCTGTTTATTTTTGATTAATGTGAAATTATTTAATATATTTATTTGATTCAGTGTGATATTTCCATACACATGTACAGCATGAGCTGAATAACTTAATCAAATTAGCATCTCAGATTCTTATAATTTCTGTGAGTTTGATGGCTTCACGCCCCTCTATTCCAGTTCTTCATAAAATATATGGTGGGATATAGTGAACTAATGTCTTCCCACTCTGTTGTAAAAAATTAGCACAAATGAGCAATATATGTTTTGTTTCAAATTATCAAACCTCCTTTATCTGCCCTTTGCAATCTCCAGTAACCCTTTCCCTACATTCAGTTTAGCTCCCACATGCAAGAGAAAACTCTTCATTTTATCTTTTAGTATCTGGCTTATTTCATTTAACACAATGTCATGTATTTCCAACTATTTTGCAGCAAGTTGTCATTTAATTTTTTTAAAGGTTTAGTTCTTTTTAAAGCTGAGTAATTTGTCATTGTGCTTTTGTATGTGTATCTGTGCACGCGCATGTGTGTGTGCACACACACATATACACAAACACATACATTTCTAAAAGGCACAGTCTGTTCTTCAAGTAAAAAAAAATCACATCTTGCTGGGCAGTGGTGGTGCATGCCTTTAATGCCAGCACTCAGGAGGCAGAGCCAAGTGGATCTTTGTGAGTTTGAGTTCAGCCTGGTCTATAGAGCCAGATCCAGGACAGGAACCAAAACTACATGGAGAAACCTTGTTTTGAAAAACAAAAAAAACAAAACAAAAAAAGAAAGAAAGAAAGAAAGAAAGAAAGAAAGAAAGAAAGAAAGAAAGAAAGAAGTCACATCTCTTTAAACATAGGCTGCTTTTGTAGTACTTAGTAGTACTTATTCTGGATCCTTATTTATCATCCATCCATGCCATGGGGATTTTTTCTAAACTATGGCCACTGTGAATAGTGCTATAATAAACTGTGCAGGTGTTTTTCTGATGCACTGTTTTAATTTCTTTTGGGTATCTACCCAGAAGCAGGGTAGCTGGATCACATGGTAGGTTAAATTCTAGTTTTCTGAGCAATGTCTGTAATGTTCTCCACAATGATGTATGGACACTCCCTCTGTCTCTCCACATCCTTGCTAGCATTTTTCAGTTTTGCCTTTTTGATGACACCACTCAAACTTCAGTGCAATGATATCTCATTGTGGTGCTGATTTGCATTTCCCTAAGAATACTATCACATTTGTTCATTATTAAATTGGTTTATTTGTTGTTGGTGAGTCTGAGTTCTTTATGTACTGTGGATATCAATCCTTTGTGAGATAACAATTTGCAAATGTTTCCTCCATTTCTTAAGCTTTCTCCAGGCTTTTCAATGTTTCCTTTGCTGTGCAGCATCTTTTCAGTTGTTATATTTGTGTGTGTGTGTGTGTGCGTGTGTGTGTTACCAGCGGTTTGGGGGCTCATTAAGAAACATTATTGCCTGTAATAACATCTTAAAGAGTTTCAACTTTTAAAGCTTGCTCTCTGATTCATCCCAACTTGGCTTACTGTGAAGTGAGAAATAGGAGTTTTAATCCTTTGCTAGTCCATGAGCATGGGAGGTTTTTCCATCCCCTACTGTCTTCAGGTATTCCTCAATGTAGTAAAGTTTTCATTGGCTTTTACCTCCCTGGTCATTTGTTTATCCCTAGGTATTCCTTTTCTGAAGCTATTGTGAATGGTTTTTGTTTCCTTGATTTATTTCTTGGCAGGTTCCTTATTGCTATATATATAAAAACAAACAAACAAACAAAAAAACCTACTGATTTTGGATATTGATTTTGCGGACTGCTACTTTTGCTCAAGCAGTTGATCATGTGTGAAGTTTTCTGGTAGAGTCTTTAGGGTCTTTTAAATATAGGATTATGCCATCTTCCATATATATATATATATATTCTTTTATTTCTTTTATTGTGTAATTTATCTATTATTTCAAACACTAAATTGATAAAACGTGGAGAGAGTGGGTATGTTTGTCTTGTATTAGATTTTGTAGGAAATGCTATCAATTTCTCTCCACTTAGCAGAATGTTGGCTATAGGCTATATCATATATAGTCTTTATTATATTAAAGAATGTTTCTTCTAGATGTAGTTTTCTCAGGGTGTTTTTAACATGATGAGATCTTTTATTTTGTTGAAGGCCTTTATTGTATTAATTGAGATGATCATGTGATTTCTGTTATTAAGTTTATTTATCTGCTATATTACAGTAGTTGATCTGTGTCTGTTAAACCAATCTTTTATCCTTGAATAAAAGTAACTTGGTCATTGTGTATGATATTAATAGCATACTGACTTTGGTTTACTAGAATTTTTTAAAATATTTTTATTTTATAATTAACTTAATTTCACATATCAGCCACTGATTCTCCCATCTTTCCTCCTCCAATCCCCCAGCCCTCCCCATCAAACTATCCCTCATTCTCACCTCTTCCAAGGCAAGGTCTCCCATGGGGAGAGCCAAGCCTTGTAGACTCAGCCTAGGCAGGTCCAGTCCCCTCCTCCCTACACCAAAGCTGAGCAAAGTGTCCCAGCATAGGCCCCAGGCTCCAAAAAGAATTTTTTGAGACTTTACTAGCATCTACACTCATCAGGGAAATTGACCTGTGGTTTCTTTGTTGTGTGCTCATACAGTTTCTCTGTTAGGGTAATGCTGATTTTATAGATGAGCTAGATAAACTTCCTTCTTTATTCTATGGAACAGTTTGAGAAACATCGGGATTAGCTTTTCTGTAAAGATATGGTACAATTCACCTGTGAATCAATATGTCTTGGTCTTTTCATTTTGGAAAATATTTTATTACTACTTCACTTTTGTTAATTGTTATGGATCTGATTAAGTTGTATATATCTTCTTGATATAGATTTGTTAAGTCACATGTGTTTATGCACTTACACACTTATTTTAGATTTTCTAGCTTTTTGGAAAACCAATTTAGTACAAATGGCTATTTAGTTAAAGTGATTTATAAATTCAACACAATACCCATGAAAATCCCAATGGAATTCTTCAAAGATCTGGAAAAAATCCTAAAACTTACATGAAAACATGAATGATTCCCAAATAGTCAGGGTGGTCCTTATAAGAAGAAGCCATGCTGAAAGTATCACAGCCCCTGAGCTCAAATTATATTACAGAGCCATAGTAACAAAAACAGCATGGTATTGGCACAACACAAGACATAGAGACCAATGGGAACCATCTAGAAATTAACCTACACTACTACAGTCATCCAATTTTTGACAAAGATGTCAAAAAATGTCCAGGAGAGAAAAAGAAGCCTTTTAAAGAAATGGTATTAAAAAATATTTCCACATATGGAAGCATAAAACTAGATCTTTATATTTCACCTTGCAAAAAAATTGATTCAAGGATTTTAGCATAAGACATGAAACTTTGAAATTGTTAGAAGAAAACAGATGAAACATTTTAGAATATAGGTATAGGCAAAGATGGAAAACCCTGCCATATTCACAGGCATTAGCCATATGACCTTAAACATTACTGTCCGGTTTTTATCGAAAGTTTCTGGGTGGAAATTTAAGAAAGGTGGAGGTTCAATTCTTGAACATCAGGACTTTTCTCATCCCAAGTCAGATTAATTGGTTAATAGATCAAAGATGTATGTTTATTTGCATGAATGAATCATTTGTCTTTCTAGCTTGCTTTAGAAAAGAAATTTTATCCGACCAAAGGAGGAAAATGCTTTGCTTTCTTTCTTTCTTTCTTTTAAGGCAGATCATAAAAGATTGAAGGAACAGTGAACAGATACATGAATATAGCATTCCTTACATTAAAAACAAAACGTTGTATACCTGATATATGAGAACTATTATTGTCTATGCAGCCAAATCTTGGCAGAAACAACTTAAGGGAAGAATTGATTTTGGCTGGTTTTAGAGGATTTTAGTTGATGGTAGAGAAGATGTAGTGGTGGCAACAGCTCAGTTTGTGTGAGTGGGAGCATACGGTGGCTGGTCACACAGTGGCAGCAGACAGAACACAGGGGAAATAAACTTAACTAGGCTGGGATATACCTTTAAAAGCCCACCCACAGTGATCCACTGTAGCTGAAACTTTTCTATGCTCCTCTGGCACCAAGGTCCTACAGCAACTTATAAATTCCTATGTCCACCTGGCTTCCACAGTCCCACAGTCCTGCAGCTTCTCAGACCCAAGTGAACATACAGAGGCTTGTATTAATTTAAATTGCTCAGCCATTAGCTCATGCTAACTACTGACTAGCTCTTACACTTAAACTCAGCCCATTTTTGTTAATTGATATGTTGTCATGTTTTCCGTGGCTTTACCTGTGTGCCATTACATGCTGCTCCCTGGATGGCAGGCTGGCATCTCCTTCTCTCAGTTTGGTTTTTCCTTCCCAGAATTCTCCTTGTCTGCTTCTTTTGCCTATACTTCCTGCCTGGCTACTGGCCAATCAGCGTCTTATTTATCAACCAATCAGAGCAACACATTACACAGCACACAGAACATCCCACAGCAATTCACCTCAACCAGTCAGGCCTGACTTCCCTAAAAGCCCCATAAGTGCATTGCCCATCCACAATACAGAGACACCCACTGGGGCCTAAGTGCCTGGAAGTGACTTTTCATAGAACACTTGAATAGATTCATTGTGGTTTTCTCCTTCCTTTCTAGAGAGTTCTCTTTAGCACAAAGAGATAAAATTCTTCTCTAATTCTTCTTTTAGACTATTTTAAAAATTCACTTTAGAGAAATGGCATGCCTGGAAAACACAGTAAGAGGGGAAGGTCTTTGGTGAGTTATAGCCTTGTCTCTACTCAGCATAGTAAGCTTAGACTATGCAACAGTTATCACCTTGTCATTGTTGTCCAGAGTTCCGGATACTTGTTTGTTTCACTTTACAGTTTGAGGTGGTTTTCATGCTGTTATAACTTCTGGGTGGTTGAACTTGCATGCACTCCTTTGGGCACACATTTTCTTTCTTTGGAATAAGATGGTTGGTTTATCCATCTGACTCCAGCCATTAGTTACCCTTGGGAATGTAAAACATGCACATTCTTGTAAACAAGAGACTAAAAGAACAAATCTGTGAATAAAGATCACACTTGATCATACAGAGCAAGCCCATGCTTCTGAAGCACGCTAGTTGAGTCTTTGGTACAGCATGCATGCCTTTAGCAGACTGAAACACAGTCAGAGGAAATGAATGAATCTAACACCGTTCTTTCTTTTGCCAAGCCTCACTCAAAACACAGAATAACACCTTATAGAGGGACAGCCACAAACCAGGAAGGATTTTCTTTTGTATTATTGTTTTAGTCATTCCCTACCTATGCAATCCAAGGCCAGTCATTTAATCTTTTGGAGTCCTTCTTGATATTCATTAATGATACTCATGAATGAAAGAGGGCTATGTTTAGCAATTCACTTGTAGGCTAATTATAACTACAGAGTTGTGAGAACTAGGGATTGGTGACTGCGTAACACATCGCAGTATTACATGGAGTAGACATTCCATAAATCACAGAGCAGACCTGCCTTTCAATACACACACCTGTATTGTTATGGAGATAAGTAGAAAAACACATTTTTGAGAAAAAATGAAACTCAGGCAGGTTAGTTTGGTCTTGGTTTCTTGCTGTTGGTCTTGGTTTCTTCATTTCTAAATGATAAAATGGGACAAGACCATTCTTAAACTTTTAAAGTTTCTAAGATTCTAAAACCCCATGTTTTTTATTAAACATGAATTAAAATAACAAGCAGAGGCACTCATATACAGAGGGCTATTATTACTCATAATAAGTGTATATAGCTATTTGCTGGAGATGTCTTCAGATTTCAGTCATTCTCATGGGACCTCCTAACCAGATTACAAAAAGGGGACACACAGATTCTCTTCTTATCCTATGCCCATAGTTTACTTCTTCTCCTCCCAAGAAAAGAGATACAGATTTAGCAAAACACAAAGAAGACAGACCCAGGGGCCCATAGAGAACAGGAGGGTTTGGGAGAAGTTTATTCAATTTGTGAAATGCAGATGTAGCAGAAAGAGAAGTTTAGGTTTGCAGTGTGGGGCATGGAGTGGCAGGCAGAGGTGAGCGTACTCTCTTGGAAGTATTGTACATATGAAAAGAAGAGGAAGCAGGGGTATGGTAATGTTGCAATATTTTTATTGTTCATGCTAGACTTTCTTATGAAGTTAGGCCAAGGATAGACCTTCAACTTTTAAACAAGACTAAGTATCTGCCTGTTCCATGTTGCTTCTTGAATTGCTAGTGAGCATCTAAGTATCCATAAAAAATTAAATTACAACTCTTTCCTCCCAGACAGCTTTTCTCAGTCTCTACTATGTCCACATGAGTTACTTTGATCCTTTCTCACAACAAAGTCTTAGAGTCCACTTTACTGTAAATTTTCTCCCATACTTGTATCAATGGAATATAAAATGCCTGAGAAGAACCTGACCATTTCTTACCATCTTCAGTATCAACACTTTTATCAAAATCATCATTCCTTAATGCATGCAGTGTTGCAGTCATTTCCAGATGTCTTCCCTGTTTCTGCCCTAGCCTGCCAGCCAGAATAAGATGCTTAACACATACATTAGGAAATGTCTCAGCATTGACCATAATTCTCCACTTGCCTTCTATCGCATGCAAAGTGAGATGCTTGCTATTATCTGTCAAAATAGACAGGTGTGGTTTTGTCAAACTGAACAGCTTCTGTACAGTAAAGAAGCTGGTCAAGAGGAAGACTGAGATGGTCCGGACTTGGAGAAAATATTTACAAGCCACACATTTGATAAGAAAGTACTATCTCAAAATAAAGTAAACACAAATAATTCAACAGTAGGTAAGGAAATAATCTGTTTAAAAATTAATAAAAGACCTGAGTAGACACATCAAAAGAAGTTGTACAAATGGCTAACAGGGATTTGAAAAACATGCCCTGCATCAGTAATCATCAGAAAAATGCAAATTCAAACCATAAAGGGCTTTCACTTCATACCTGGTAGAATGGCTATTATCAAAAAGATGGAAGACAGTATTAGCAAGGATGTGATGGGAGTGCAGATTGGCTCAGCCACTATTGGAAAACACTATGCGGGTGCCTAAAAATTAAATCAGAACCACCCTTTGATCTAGCAATTCCTCCACTCAGCATTTATCCAAAGGAAATGAGATCAATATCTCAAAGATACAACATCCTCGACATTCATTGCAGCATTATTCACAATAGCCAAGATGTGGACTCATCCTAAGTGTCTATCAATATATGAACCGATAAGGAAAATGTATTATATACTTAATGAAATAGTATTCTGTATTCCAAAGGAATGAAAGCCTGCCATAAAAATGTTTTTGGTCTTAATTGATGCATAGTAATTATCCATATTTATGAGGTACTGTGAAATTTCAATAAATACATATAATGTGTAATGATCGGATTAGGGTAATCAGCATGTCTATCACCCCAGACATCTGCCATCTCTTTGTGCTAGAAACATCTAAAATCCTCTCTACTAGCCAGTAAATCCTCTCATTTGTGGCAACATGGATAGACTTGAAGGGTATTATGGTAAATGAAATAAGGTAGGGACAGAAAAAAAAATCCTGTGTGTTAATGCTCTGTGAACTCTACAAAAGTCAGATGCATAAAAATTGAACAAAATGTTGTTTACCAAAGTTGCGGAGGATAGAGGAATAATGGTTAATGGTCAAAGGACACAGACTTTTGGCTGGGTGAGAGGAACAAGTTTAAGAGATCAATTGTGTATCTTGGTCAGAACAGTAAGTAACAATATTCTGGCTACTAGAAAACTGCCAAAAGAGTAGATTATTATCATTATTTTTATTGTATATTTTATGTAATTTATGATGGGCTCTCACTATGATATCCAGATTGGATTTGAAGTCCTGAACTCAAGCGATCCCTTTCCTTCAGCCTGTTAGTGGGATTACAAGAATGCATCAAGTTTGTGAGTAGGCACTAAATGCTTTTATCACAAGAAAACACAATGTTTTGTGATGACCCAAACTATCACAACTGTCACAAGTTACATCATATACTCTTATAGGACCACTGTCACACATGTGATCAATCCATCCATTGCTGGCCAAAGTGGCACCATATGTCATGTAACTATATGTGGATATCCTATAACCTGGTTAGGTGACACACAATTATTTAATTGGTGTGATATAATTGTGTATGTGTTTATGGAATACAACATGATGTTTTAGTATATGTGTGCATGACAAAATAGTTAAATCAAGCTATTTATCATATTCTTTGCCTCATATACTTATCTGTTACTATGATGAAAACACTTAGTGCCTACTCTCAAATTTGATGCCTTCCTGTAATTCCACCAACTGGGAAGCTGAAGGAAAGGGATTGCCTGGACTAGGAACTTCAAATCCAGCATGGATGCAATGGTGACTTATTCTACCAACTCTTCAGAATATACACTCATGCTTATGTGACTCATGACTGGTCAGACATGACTGTGGGTGTGGCTGTGAGGGCAATTTCTAATACTTTAATTTAAACAGGTATTTAAATAGGTATACTGAATAATTGGATTGTCTTTAAATGTAGGTGACTCATTTCAACCAGTGCATGGAACCAAGAGTTTACCATTATTCATGAGTCATATAAAAAGCCAGAGTGAGCCAAAAACTAGTAGCCGAAGAAAACCATGCTTGGTAAGTTATACAACCTGCCTGTCTCTAAGATTGAGCAGTCTAAGAACTGCAAACATTTAGTCTTCCTTTACGTGCACACCCAAGTCTAATATCTCCCAGAATTCCTGAACAGAGTTCTATTATCTTCTTTAGTCTAAACCATAGAGCTGTTTTTCAATATAGGAAATATTTCTAAACAGCATTAGAATGTGTGTGTGTGTGTGTGTGTGTGTGTGTGTGTGTGTGTGTGTGTATTTAGTTACTTAATAGGTACTTTGTCTGCATGCACACTACTTTTCAATAGAAAGTTAAAATGTCAGTATGAAAAAGTGATGCTATTATATAAAATATATCCATTTTTTTTTGCAATTCGAAACACTAAAATGTGGGTATCCTATGATTTGTTCCTCTTATCCTATTCTTATGGCAGACCCATATTTTCCCTCAATTATCCCTATGCTTTGTATGATTGTGTGTGTGGCTGTACCAGTTCCCTGAGCTCAATGATGAACATAGAATCCAGTTCTGCTGAATATGACCATCCCTCTGGCTGCAGCAGCTAGTTTGAGGCAGCTGATTCACCTACATAGGCTGGTCAGCATGTTCACTGGGTGCCTGGGCTGGAATTTTGGAGAAGTATGTCCAGACATTTGGATCACAGACTGTGAGAAAACAACATATACATGGCATCCCTAGTTAACTGTCTTCCAATTGTACAATTACATGGCAGGAAAAGATGAGGATGAGAAAGACCAATGTGTACCAGAAGCATTCAGAATCAGCTGAGGCCCTGAACCTTGCTATGTCTAGTATCTAAATGTCATCTGTGGTCATAGCTAAGCCTGTCCTTTACAGAAGATGAGCAAAACCAACAATGTGCATATGCCAGTTTGTTTGTGTGTGTGTAAGTTCTTGTGTGTACTGGTGCTCATGTGCATAAATGCATATGGAGGAAGGGAGGAGAGGGAACAATCTTGCATGTCAGTCCTCAAGTGCTGCCCATCCTGTTTTTAAGACAGTTTCATCTGCTTCCATCAGCTACTGGAGGAGGGCTCTATGATGACAGATTAGTTAGGGTATTCACTAATCTGATTATCGGAGTCAGCCAGTTCAGGCAACCTCTCGGCTATTGATAGTAGTGTAAGGTGATGTCATTCTTGTGGATTCCTGGGAACTTCCCTAACACCATGATTCTATCTATTCCCATGATGTCTTCATTTATCATGGTATCTCTTTCCATGGCTAAGTGCCAGACTAAGCTCCAGGAGCCCAATCAATGAGAGAGAGGAGGGATTCTATGAGCAAGAGACATTGAGATCACAATGGGAAAATGTACAGAGACAGCCAGCCAAATTAGTGGAAACTCATGAACTGTGGACCAATTGGACCAATAGCTGTGGAGCCCCCATGGGACTGTACTAGGCCCTCCAGAGAGGTGAGACAGTTGTTTAACTTGAACTGGTTAAGGGGCCCCCAGGCAATGGGATTGGTATCCATCCTTGGTGCATAAGCAGGCTTTTTGGAGCCCAGTGCCTATAGTGGTACACTTTGTGCAGCCCTGGAAGGGTGCGGGGGGGTGGGGTGGGGGGGACCTGCCTCCACTGAATGTACCAGGCTCTGCTGACTCGCCACCTTGCCTTGGAGGAGGTGGGAATGGGGGTGGGTTGTGGGGGAAGCTGGGCAGGGTGGGAGGAGGGAGGAGAGGGGATCTGTGGTTGGTATGTAAAACGAATAAAACATTCTTTAATAAAAATTTTTTAAAAAGGAAAAAAGACAGTTTCACTCATTGACATGAAGCTTATCAAGTACCTAGGATGGCTGGCAAGTGTGTTTTCAATATTGAATCCTTGGGGTACATACATGTGTCTGACGGTCGAATGTGCCAAAAATACCTTTAGAATGAGTACATGTGTAGAGCATATGTTTAAAAATGGAAAAAAAAAAAACCATGAAGGCATGGTCAAGACGTAAGATGAAAGTGTGTGAGTGTGTGTGTGTGTGTGTGTGTGTGTGTGTGTGTGTGTGATTATTTTTTTGAGGAGGTGTTATGCTATGCTAGACTAGGGAGGGGAAGGGGAAATGGCTTTAAAGAGGCAAGGAGCATACACATGAACTACTTGGGAGTCAAAAAAGAGGTTGGCAGTAGGCTATATTAATGCATTTGTGCATATATATGTGTGTGTATGTAACAATAATAATCAAAGAAAAAGATTTGAAATATTTTTATTTAAGAATGGGATGACATGAGAGGGAGTAGAGGAAGGAAAGAGGGAAGTGATGTAATTATATTTTAATTAAATGTATAAAAATAATAAAATAGGCCAGGTGGTGGTGGCGGCAGCGCACGCCTGTAATCCCAGCACTCGGGAGGCAGAGGTAGGTGGATCTCTGTGAGTTCGAGGCCAGCCTGGGCTACAGAGCTAGTCCAGGACAAGCTCCAAAGCTACAGAGAAACCCTGTCTTGGAAAACCAAAAAAAAAAAAAAAAAAAAAAAGAAAGAAAGAAAGAAAGAAAGAAAGAAAGAAAAATAATACAATAATACAATAAAAGGTTGATATAAATGTACTAATATAGAACAATGTATAAGATGTATAAGATATAGTACTAATGAAACAGACTAGTTATTAAAAAGTAAGGCTAGTATTCTGTATATGCACTTGTACACACACACACACAGACACACACACACACCAAGCTCCAGCCTGTGTCCCCACAGGTGGATTCCTGATCCAGGGTCCCCTTAGTGCTGGTGAGGCCAGTGGCCCTTCAAAGACTGTGTGGGTGGTTGGGGAGTGAGTTGTGCCCTTCAGATGTTCTTAACTATTTAGATTTTCCCCCAGGGGAATATAGACATGAAATTCATGGATAAAGATGTGGGAAACATAAATAAATTGTAAAAAACAAGAGAATAATAGACATTCAAGGAATATTTATAGATTAAATGACTATTTTAAATGAATAAATGGATGTGTGGATTTGTGTATTTCCAGTCTTTCCCCATGTTTTGTATGAAAGTAAAGTAATAATTCTGAAGGCTCTTGGGATTTTCGTTTTGTTTTGTTTTGTTTGTTTTTATTTTTTAAGACAGGGTTTCTCTGTAGCTTTGGAGGTTGTCCTGGAACTCACTCTGTAGACCAGGCTGGCCTCGAACTCACAAAGATCTGCCTGGCTCTGCCTCCCAAGTGCTGGGATTAAAGGCGTGTGCCACCACCGCCCAGCTGGGATTTCTGAGTCAGGACCCAAGGCATATCTGTGACATTTGCAACCTAAGATGTAACCACTATCTTTTTCATGGTTATCCATTTTCCTAATATTAATGCTGGAAATCAAACCCTTTGAATGAAAGCCATTTTCACAAAATACATTGATCCTTGGTTTGTATCAGATTTGGGTACAAAACAGAATAGGAAAGCATCAAGTAGAAATCAATTGTGTCCACCTTTTGTTTCGAGCTTAGGTGAGCACACCAGGTGATGAATATTTATTCATATTTAACACGCTTGTCAAGGTATGAGCTGCTTCATGGGCTCAGTATGTCAAGACTTTGGTAGAATAAGTAGTTCAAATGTTTCAGGTTTTTTTTTTTTTTAAACAAAAACCTATTATTTGATGGTTTCTTTACAAAGAAGCCAAAGCCCATGTAAGTGTGCGTTTATTTGTTGGGGAGATGAGACTGACTTCTGGCTTTGTAATGATTTTCACTCAGTAATAGGGAAAATTTATAGTGGACCTCAACATTAGTGCCTGAACTGCTAAAAATTGTTTCCAACACCTCCCCTGCTACACGTTAGTACCATCCCATGTGGTTTCACAAAATAGCCTATTTGTTATCATCAGTGTCTCATTAAAACAACAGGCCCCCATCTGTACGCCCATTTGCTGATATTCCAAATATGTTTGGGGAAATGAAAAGAAATATATGTCCAAGAAGTTCTTTAAAAGCCCCTGTTGAGAATTCATCCAACACGTGCAAGATTTTCATTTCATAAATATTGATGCTTCCCCCATGTTTACGGAAATTTTCACTCACTCTTGCATTTTCTGATTTGATCTTTTCTTATTGAAGTGTTAGATGTCCACATTTCTCCATTCTGGGCTACAGTAACCATTGTTACCAGAGAACATCTTTGACATGAACTCACATGAACTTGGCTTTGAACACCATTTAAAATGCATGTGGAAATGCAGTTTTAACTATCCATGAACAAATATCCTACTTGATATGCAAATGCCTCAATGTTTTCTTATCATCCTAAAAGGTGTGAATTAAATTATAATAGAATGAGAACCTTGCAGTTTGAAGTCAGGCTAAATATGGCGAGGCTCCACCAGCACATGCAGTCTCAGAAGTGGTGAAGCTCCTGCCTTGGAGCTTTCTTCTAACAATCAAAAGCTTGTCGGCATAAAGCAAGCATAGCCAAGCATCCCATCCTTGAAGCAGCTTATTGAATTAATAAGATAAGACAATTAATGTGATGCTCTGTTGCTTTGGGATAAAACAAGGCAACGGGACCATACAGAGCTGTTCACCATATGGGAGCCAAACAGGGGGAGAATGAACAAAATGTCCCCTTTCTCTGAGTCTTAAAGAGCTCAGTAAGGATCTTGCTGATTCATGTGTTGATGGTCTTTCCCTTACCAGTGGTTCTCAGCCTTCCTGACGCTGAGAACCTTTAACACAAATACATCTCCTCATGTTGTGGTAACTCCCAGACAAACAATTATTTTCATTGCTACTTCATAACTGTAATTTTGCTATTGTTTTGAACCATAATGTAAATATCTGATATACAGGATATCTGATATGTGACTCCAGTGAAGGGGTGGAGACCCACAGGTTGAGAGCACTGCCTTAAGTAATCTTGTTCATTGTTTCTCTTCCCTCCTCTCCCCCACTGCTTTCACACATTTACAGGTGATGTATACCTCAGGAGCTGAGCTGGCTAACATTTTTTTTTTTTGTTTGTGTGATATGATATGTGTGTGTGTGTGTGTGTGTGTGTGTGTGTGTGTGTGTGTGTGTATGCATGTGTGGGTGTGCACACCTGTGTAAATAAGTGAGTAGGAGCCCAAGATTGATGTTGGGTGCCTTTTCTGTTGAGTTCTACTTCATTTGTTGAGGCAGGGTCTCTCTCTGAACCTGGAGCCAAGCAAGACTAGCTAGCTTGCCAGCAATCTGCACATATTCTCCCATCTCCTCCTTCACAGGCCTGGGGTCACAGCTTCATGTTGGTATATCTCACTTTTTACTTTATATGGGTGCTGGGGAGCTGAACTTGGATTCTTAAGCTTTCACAGAACAGCCCAGCAACTGAGCCACATTCCTAGTGCCCCTCCATCCCCTAATCTTGCTTGGACTTCCCACATTCCAGAGCTGTATAAGAATAAAATTTTATTTTTTAAGCTACCCAGGGAAGGCATCTTGCTATGGCAGCTGGCTGGAGTTGCCTAATAAAGGTTCCATCACTGTGTGTTCAGAGCTCTGGGGAGGATTCTTTTTGTCTGTGTTGCTGAGAACTGCTGAGAAGCCTCTCACTAGGCTTCCTTACAGTTAGTGGGGACAGAAGCCAAAGATCTGTTCAAAACGGCCCTTGAACAACTCAGTCCCTTCCGAGCTCTGAAATGGTCTCTGGGATTGTTTTACTTGCCCGCTTCGGGGAAACAGAAGCTCAATGGAAGAGTTCATGGTCCACACGTGTATGTGTGTGTGGGGGGGTGGGGTGGGGCGCGGGGGCACGTTCAGGTCTTTATAGACTGGCGGGCATGGATTTTTTTCTGGTGTATAGATGGAGTTCAAGAAATCTTCAGTTTGATTAAAAAAAATAATGTATCTGTATTTTCAGAAAAGTTAAGTTTGGGAAGCTCTTCTATCATGAAAGTGGTTAAAAGACCACTGTGAGCTATATTACAATCCTCTCTAAATATTTTTACACTCAACACTGTTTTAAAATTGTGAACATTATTAAATCTGCTACTGGATTTTGTTAACATTTTAATAAAGAAGTATGTTCACCATTACATCTCAAATTTGTTTTCAGATATTTGATTAATGAGTTTTAATATATTTTTAAAAATTCTATTTATTTCATTTTATGCATTTAAAAACTATTATCCTGAAGGGGGTAACAGATTTCTGCAACTCCCTAAAGGAGTCTAAGACAGAGAGAAGGGCCCTTAACAATTATTCAGCTCAGCTCTTTCAGTGTGAACTGGCCATAGGTTATGTGTAAATGAATACAGTGTGCTAGGGAAGCATTATTTATGGACATTTGAATGTAAATTTTATAGACCTTTTTTAACATATTAGCAGTATTTTCATTTTTTGTTTCAACTATTTAAAAATCTAAAAGCTATTCTTCAAACACATTCTACACACAAGCAGACAAAGGGTCATGGTTCTAATATAGAGAAAGAGACAGTACATAGTCCACTATGACATCGACATAATGTTGCATCAATATTATTTCAATCTCACCCCTGTTTTGCAAAATATCTAGAAGATACCAAAGACTGTTCTCAAGAAGAGCTCAGTGGTAGTCTGTGCTTACTTGTGTCATGTCTAGAGTTTGGTTCTGGAATGTCACACATGAGAGGAGAAGTGGGGAGGGAGGGAGGGAGGGAGGGAGGGAGGGAGGGAGGGAGGGAGGGAGAGAATATATTATGGAAAATCATAGTCTACAGAGGCACACTGTGATACAGTTGCCTACTGTCCTCAAGAGTCTTTAAATCAGAAGACATGACATCTCACTACAGATTTCCATGAAGAAGTCTTGGTGACCCTAGTAGAGTGGCTACCTTGATCTGGGTCATGTGGCTTCCTCCTACAGTGTAGACAACAGCATCTGCCCTGTGACAGCTGACCTCCTGTGCTGTGACTTTGGAGGAGTTTAAATGAGATGAAAGAGTAATCTTCCTCTGTAAGGACTCTGCTAAGCAGGAAGCCCCTGGAATTGCTACTGAAATTCTCTTTATAGGTCTCTGGCCAGACCTCAATAAATTTCAGTTGGTTAAACATGGAAGAAAATCTGACCATCACTAAGAACATTAGAAACAAATGATTTAAAGACATCAAACACATTTACTTCCATAAAGTTACAATAACATTGAAAATCCATTGGTCATTTTGTAGGTTGCAGGTGAAATACGTCAATAGTTTGAAGGCTTGATAAATCAAGCACTTAGCCTGTCTTCTTATAAAATTGACTTCTGTACAGTGACATATAAAGTTTCTCTTTAATGATAATCAAATTCAACCAATAATCAAAGGAGTGAGAGAAATTACAACACTAGCTTGGGCAAGGTTGCATGCACCTTAAGAAAGTAAGAAGGAAGAAAAATTGAAGGCAAACATGGAATATTCAATGAGTCCAAAAGGTAGCCTGGGTTACACAGGGAGTCCTGTATCAAAATATAAATAAATAAAAATAAAGTCATTGTTTACAACTGTAAAACAAATTCATGTGTCTGAGCCATGACTGTCAATGACTGAAAAGGGGAAAAAGAAAACCTGGTTTTATGTGCTTCTAGACTGAGGTCTACATCCGAAAGAATGAAGAAGTCTGATGCAAACAAAGATTGGGGGGCGCAGCATGTGAGTCTGATTAGAGCTCTAGTACTGCCTGGCAACTGACAGGAAAGTCAAGAAGTCATCAAAATATTGTCAAAAAAGTCTGAAGATGAAAAACTCAATAGACAAGTTTCTTCTTTAAATGATTTACAAAGAAGGGAGAAGGAAAAATAGATGAGATGATAGATAGCTATAGATAGAGATGATAGCTAGAGGTAGCTAGCTAATTATAGCGGCATCTATACATTAAAAGAGAAAACTGTATGGAAAGCATCAGCATCCTGGCTGAAGCAACTTACCTAAATCTCTAAGACCATCTTGCTACTGAAAGTGTCATAGAAAAGATTTATAAAACATAAAACTTTTTTTTTTCTGTGCTATTTATAAAGAAGGGTTGTTGTTGGGGGCAGAGATTTTTCTGTTTCTCTGAGCTTTTTGTTTTGCTTTGTTTTTCTTTTATTTTTCATTATATCAGCAATTAGGAGGCTCTCAAGGTGAAAGGGGGGTTTCAGATAGGAAATGAGAGGCTGTGCTCAGTGTCTTTCTGTCTATGGTGCCTCACTCTCCTTCTCGAGACATGTGTGCAACCATGAGGGCTGCTGGGAATGTCCCAGTGCTAAATGTCCCAACCACAGACACATAGGAGCAAACCCAACACTTCCAGTACCTTCCTGGGCACCTGCAGAACTATGCACACTGCTGTTCAGTGGGATGGGCAGGTAAGGAAGCACAGATAAGGCTAAGGGATAGCACTGGTTGACCCTGTGAAGGAGTCTCAGCACCACGGTTGCAGCTCAGTTTGGAAATCCCAGAAGTTGCTGCATTGTGCAAAATACTGTTTAGATCCTGCCTCCTGATAATAGGGAGGTGGTTGGAAATCAGTGTAGGGACCTTCAGGTTGTTACAATGGTTGTGGGGTGGTATTATTAGAAGAGAGGGATGCTGCATGTCCTGAAATAGATGACTGATTCTGCCCAATATAGAATTAATTGCTGTCTTAAGGAGTTTTCAGTGTCCCAGTGAACATGTAAGTGAAAACCCTTTTATGATAACTGGAGTCTGGAAGTGAGGTCAGTTTGCAAATAGCTCTGAAAACAATCGCATTGCAACAAATATAGTTCAAAATTGCATCCTTAAAATTCTCTGGTGATAGGACTAGGAGAATGCCCCCTTTGCAGCCCCTGGGCCATTTCCTCGTGTATGATTGATCTTCAGGAAATGGCTACTAAGTTGAAACATTGATGGCATCCCAAAGACCCGGGGAGGGGGGAACCAGTTTGTTTAAAAATATAGTTTTCATAGAAATAATTTCACTCTGTGAAATATGTGCAATGGGCTGGGTTCCAGAGTGCTCACTGACTGACTGTCCCACATCACCACTGTGGAGTTTCAAACTTTATCTCTTAGCACAGCCAATGCAGTCATTCCCTCATCTGCTTCTCTCTAGCCTCTGGCAATTCATCTTTCTATCTATAGGGTTGCTAATCTGGATATTTCACACACTGGAGTGAAACAATGTGTGATCATTTGTGTCGATTTTCTTTCATTTAGCTGAATGTGTTCAAAGTTTCTGTATATTGTGGCATGTATCTGTTCTTCATTCCTTTCAAAGGTTGAGTAATATTCCATTATATGGATGAACCACATTTTGCTTTATTCATTTATTTATCAACAGACGTTTTTGCTGACATGATCTGGGTGTGTACTACTCAGGAGTGAAAGGAACTACCATGTACATGTGGGAAAGACTGTACTTTTAAAAGTTTACTAATAATTGTTCACCATTTTAGAAAAAAATACATTATTAAGAGCAACATGGGTTGTGGACTTGAATCTTGAATGTATCAGCTTCTTGCAGTTTGGATGTGTATGTGCTGAGTGTTTGGTTTTATGTATAACTACCTAAACATATACACAATTTCCCTCTAGTTCTGTACTTTAAAAAACAAAATACAATGTGTTTGTATAAATTTTCCTTTTCCTAAGATTCACTGAAGTATGTTCATTCATCTCTTTTACCCTTGCCTGTTAGAGACAAATTAGACATTTTCAAAAGTACATTTTCTTTCTCAATTGCTGTGAGAGAATAATTGAGCAGTATATTGATTTTTGTATTTTATATATGTAGGGAAGTCCTACTAGTCATGAATTTCATTACAGGAGAAAATGATGTCCAAAGTACGTATTATCAAAAGGGGGAATGGCTCTCATAGGATTGATAATTACTGTGTTAGGGAAGGAGGAGTGAACTTGGAGGCTCACATCCCATTGCTATTGGTTGTGCACACACAGGCATGTTCGCATTCTCTGGTATGAGTGGAAGTGAGCTGCATTTCCTGTTGTACTGGGTAAATGTGGCACAATGACAAGACCCTTAACAATGGCATTGCATTGTGTGTGCTTGTTCCTGATGGACATGTTTCCCAACAAAAGAAAACCAAAATTTGTAGCGGGACCAAGAGATACTTGATGGCTGTCTTTTTCTGCTACTAAAATTGGAATCAGTTTGCTAAAACTGCCAGGTGAAATAAAATTGTTTTTTTTTTGTTGTTGTTGTTGTTGTTGTTGGTTTTGTTTTTTTGCTTGGGTGAATTTTCACTGGGTATCCAACAATTCACTTTTGTTACTGCATTTTGTGGGAGTGGTAAAGTTTAGTTTCAGAGCCCTACCTGGTCTGGAACTCATTGTTTGGCTGATGCTGGTTTTGAACTTGCAGCCATCTTCTTGCCTCAGCCTCCTGAGTATTGGGATTACAGGCTTTCGTTACCACACTATGTTGGCACTGCTTTTGAAAATCTGGCGTAGACTTCGATGCTGTCTGTAATCTGACGAAGGGTCACTTTATAGGTTATAAGTATTTCTTGCTAAGATGTTCGATGGCTGACTTGTTTTGATACTTTTGAACCAATTCATGTCTTTAATTATATTATAATTTGGGCCAATTTGTCTTCCACCAATTTGTTTTTGATCTATTTCCTGCTATCAAATGCTTGTTTCTTCATTTGTACCTGATTAAACGACTGAGTCTTTTTGCTACTCTATATTTAAAGGGATGCAAATGTGTTGAATTCCTGGAGGTCATGACCATTATTAAAGCATTGTTTTAATGGACTAACCAGAGGTAAGGCTGGCTTCCATCAGCATGGCCTACCCACTTTGAAGAAACAGATGCCCCTGATAATGGGAGAAAGAAACTGTTATTGCTGGCAAGCAGCACTTTTAGGGCAGTCAAGAGGTATTTGTATATCTGAACCAGGCTACCCCATTTTCTGTAGTCTGAGTTCTTCTTCAGTTTCTTGAGTTATAATAATCTGATATTAGTGAGTGGGTGTAGTTTTATTGCTTTTACACCAGCAAGGAAACAGGCCCAGAGAAGGACACGTTCTGAGAAGGGAAATACTGCTTAGTCAGGAGCCCTAACACAACTCTCCTAACAGCTCTCCTGAGCAAAGTTTCAATACCAGGCATGACCAGATGCTCAGTTTTAATACCAGGTATGACAAGATGCTCATGACTACTGGAGGAAGCCTGCTGGTACTTTGTTGTTATAGGGAATGAAGCATGTGTAGCTGAAAATTTCTATGAACTCTTCATTACCGATATAATTCCTTTCCTAAATGATGGAGCTTTAAATGCTTGCATGTAGCTCTCATTCCCAACCCACTTACTCATTTTCTGAGAATCTACACATGTGCCCTTCCACTGTTCATACTCCTCACATTTTTGGAACATCTGTCTGTGTGCTTGAGTCTCTTTAATCATGGAAGGTGGTCAAGGACTGCTTAGGCTGTCAATCATTTACAAAGGCAGTCTGCATATAAAAATCAAACCTCTCTTTCACATGCCTGATGATAAAACACTGTGCAAACAGAATCCAGAATGTGGTTACTGAAAACCCTTCTCCTAGATACTATTGTCCAGGAATTAGACACACTAGAGGATGACTGTCACCATGGCTGTGAGCCCACATGCTTGTTTCTATCATTTAGCTCTCTCCATGGTAGAGCAGGTATCTAAAAATCTTTCCTTATACTGGCTCATACAGTAATTGTTCCAGGCTTTTGGAGCTGTCACAACTGTTCATTTGCTGTTGTAGCACAAAGGTTGATTTGTTAACAGGTAACTTTGCTAGAAAACAAACAAACAAACAAACAAAAACTTCATTAAAAAAAGGCAAGATTTAACGTAAGAGCCATAAAGAATTTGGAAATCCTGGATCTAGGGTTATATCTTCCTAATTCTAGAGTTAGGTTCATCATTTTCTTTTAATACTTTAGACTAGTTTCAAACAAGACCACTGCAAATGGTATTTGGATGTAATTTTCTTTTAATGAAACCAAATTATAGGTTACTATTTCCCTAATTATTCACAAACAATCCACTCTAGACTTTTGCCCTGGGTTGATCTCTGAGTCTCTGGAATTTAGGTTTTGGGACTTATGTCTTTTTGACAACAGTAGCTATATTAATTAATTCTAGCTCTTGGCCCCTCTCCCAGAAAGCTCAGAATTTCCCATACACTGGTATGATAGTGTTTGGGTAAATTCTCTTCTTTGGCATGAAGAATGAAGAGTGTAATTTCCCTCATGCAGGAGTGATGCACAGGAAACTCTCTCTCCCTGGCTGTGGAAGTGGGCTACATGCATCATCCCTCAACTCCACATTCCCAGCTTGGAATCAGCTCTGGTGGGAATATTTACACACACATACCTATAAGAACAAAGCAATCCTGTCCCCTCCCCCAGCACAGCACTGGGGTGGGAGTAGTTGAGTGACAGAAAAGAACTGGTTTGCAGTGTTACAAATCTCCTTCCCTGTCCTAGGTATATTTCTTTCCTTACAATATTCCTTCCAGGTATTTTAGCATGAAGATAATTTTTATTGACACAGAAAACAGGAACAGTAGCCACTTGAGAGTAACCTAAGTTCCCTGTTGCCCACACATGATCAGATCCTGGCAGACGTTTGCCTTTTCTTTGTTTTTCTTGCTTTGAGCAGAGATATAGAAAGCTTTTGGGGTTTTACTCTTAGTATTTCTGGAGAGAATGCCAATGGGAGAAAAGAACCTCCTGACTAGATTTTCAGAGGTGCTGTCATTCACACAGTCTTTCTTGATGATCTGAGGAATCTTTTGTCCAGGACTTTCAAAATTCTAAATGGGTACTTGAGCTAACTTACCATATTCCCAGTGTTAGCACTGGCTGTTACCGTATAGGATGCCAATATGTGAACCAGTGCCATTGTTTAAGTGACTCTGAGGTCAGGACCCAAATGCACTTACACAGATGCCACTTTACTTTGATTTTTCCTAAGGTAGGGTCTTGATATTGTTCCAGGCTGAACTTTATCTTATGATCCATCTGCTTCAGCTTCCCAAAGTGCTGGGATTACAGGCATACCCCACTATGCTCAGCTTACTTTAGCATTTGGGAAAACAATATGATACTTTCAAACCTTCTCATTAGTAATTCAATTTGAACTTAGTTCACTGCCAATAAAGTTGGGTCCTGCTGGAACAGACTAAATAAAAGGAAATTAAACCTTTGTCACTAGGGCTTGTTTCTGAGACACTGCAAGGGAACCCTCTACCATATTCTTTGAGACAGAGTTTCTCACTGGGACCTGGGGATCATAATTTTGAGACTAGGCTTGTTGAACAGAGGTCTTTAGACACCCTCCTGCCTCTGCCTCTCTAGTGCTGGAATCACAAGCATGTATCATCACACCTGCTTTTTACATGGGTTTGGGGAATTGAACTCAGGTTCTAATGCTTGTCAAACAAGCACTTTACAACCAGAGCATTCACTACAGTTCCACATACAATTGTTTGTTATCTGCATGGTCTTAGAAATTGACTGAGGTAACCGAGAACTGAATCAAAGACATCAACTCCTTCCTCAAAAAGATCAACAGCATTCATTGTTCTGTCTTTAGGCTCAGATGAGGCAAATATTCCATGTGTATAAATAAAAAACACTGGTAACCTCAGTTCCATCTGTGTACTCTTTGTTCTCATCTCCATTTGGCTTTCTTAAAAACAAAACAAAACAAAACAAAAAACTTTTGGGGCTCTTCATAGGAAGACCTTGACACAAGATTTTGGGGTAAGGAGTCTGCATGATGAACTTGAGACACACTGGTAAAGAAACAAGGAAACAGTTCAGGAATCAAAAGTAAACCAGTTAAGCTTGTTTATGAGCAGGCTATGGGTTTGGTCACCTCTGACCTACTTGGGACTCATGATGGATGGACAAACCTCTGCTATCCAATGCAGTAGCAGCTGGTCTAGTCAAAATGAAACCCGATTTTTAAATCAATGACAATTCTAAGCAGAAGTAAGTTCTTACACTATGATCACCTCAGCTGAGAGCTTGAGAGCCATATGTGCCAACAATTTCCCAACTAGACATCTCAAATGGAGGCCATCTTCAAATTGTAGAGTCGTTCTTTTCCACAGAGCTGGAACACAGTATGCTTCAGATTCTCCCACTTGGAAGGGAGGAAGTTGAGGGTTTTTATCGTCTAGTCTCCTCTGTTAGTGGTCAACGATTGCTTTCCTAATCCCTGTACCACACCTAGTTTTTTATAAGGATGTAAGTGGAGGATATGACTGGGCCCCAATGATGCCTATTATAGGTATAAATCAGATTGGGTGAATCCCAGCTTCCAAGCCCCCTTCAGATAGAACTCTATGTTTTAATTGTGTGTGTACATTCAACATGATGTGACTTCAAGCTCCCTTTCCCAATGTCATACAGCTCTAGAGGTGCTTTTATCTTTGCAAACACATCCAGCTCTTCCTTGCTTGGCCTTGGCCACCTGGAATCTGCATAAAGCCTCTTCATTATCACTCCCCTCAACTCTCTCATTTCCTGATATGCTCCTGTTCTCAAGGCAAATGCCACACCCTCAAGGCATTCTGTGAGTATTCTACTTAAAGCTAGCAGTTCCCTCCCATCATTTACTCTCTTGGTACCTTTGGAACTTCTTGGGTCATGATTCTTAGTCACTACTTGTGTCATTCATAGACAGTATAATGTCATTCTCATTACTGTGGTGGCATATTGTAAAAACTCAATAGATGGTTGTTCTTTGAATGAATAAATGACTGAATGAATAAATGTGATCTTTAACAGCAAGTGAGATGGGTATTAAAAAAACAACAACAGAGGCCATACTTCTGGAGTAATAGAGAATGCTATATAATCTGCTTACCAGTTAGCCTGAATGAGTTGACAGCTATGTGTCATGACATTTGTCAATGGCATTGTTCAATTGTGGCTTACACTGGCATTTTCCAGTGCCTGAAAAATACTAGTAGTAGTACTAGTGAATGGAAAATTCTAGACAGTTCAGTATGGATCTATGCAGTCTTTGAACACTGTAGAAAGAGAGTGTGAAATAACATTGTGAGTTTATTTTCAGTATTTGTCTTGAGTGGGGACCCTGACACAGAGCTTCTAGAATGATGATATCATAATAATACAACACTGGTATTATTCACCAGCAATGATACTCACAATAAGGCTAATTACTCATATCACTTTGTTTATGTAAAATGTTTCTACTTCTTTCTCTCCTAGTCCTCCTATAATCTTCAAATTTTGTGTGGTGATATCCATCTTGCACATATGAAAGCAAAGAGAAGGTACACATGCTTTTCCAGGCTGTGGGCAGAAAGTGAGGACTTGGTCTATTAGGTGCTTATCATGTCATGTAAGGGCTGTTCTCAGTGTGTATACTGTTTTGGGCTTGAGATGTGAAAGGGAGCAGAGAGGAAGAAATATGCATAAGTGACATGGACAGGACAATAGAGAGGCCTTTAGACTTTCTCAGTCTGACCACAATGACAAAGTTCAGGTCAGAAATCACATAAATGAAATATCCACATACAGTTCAGGTATGAGTGGAGAGGGTCTTTTATGGGAAAGAAGGATGCCATGCACTGATTTCACATGTGGGAGGATGTGGGCACAGCATAGACATTTATGAGGAGGCCCTTTTCACTGGCCTACATTATTTTGAGTAAATACACAAGCTTCTCTAGTCATATGAATCTCTCAAGTTGGTAGTACATTTTCTCAGTCCCATGATTTTCCTTTCCTACTAGTTTGATTAGTCCAAAGTTGGAGTAGATAGAAGTTGAATCCACTGCGCACGCGCTGCCATGGAATCTGTGTAGAGGCCAGAGGGCAACTTGCCAGAGTTGCTTTTTTCCTTCTACCACATGGGTTCTGAAGATTGCTCATCAGGCCTGCTAGCAAGCACCATTGTTTTCTGAGAGCTATAGTAATGGTCCAATATATTTTTTAAGTAAAACAAACTCATTGAAATAAACAGAATAAACAAATGGAAACCAGTAACAATGTAAGGGTGTCATGACAGCCAATGATGTCTCTGAGCTATCTTTCAAGGGGAAAAAAAAACCAGCATCCTAAGCCTAAAATCATAAAACCTTTAATAGGTAATTTAGTGTGTGAGAGAGGGGGAGAGAAAAAGAGGGAGAGGGAGGGAGAGAGAGAGAGATTGATTCTTGGCCTCTTTAATTTACTTTGAAGTATAACCAGCATTCCTTTTCATCATTTTAGTATAAAGCCCGTGAGTTCTAGGGAATTAGATTCCATCCCTAATGTCACTTGTCCCAAACACCCCCCCATTTCTAATCCTGCCTTTTATCAAGTCTTCTTATATTTAGAAAATATATGGAGATGGCTTCAGTCTTACAATCTTACTAAACACTAACACTGCCGTTTAGAAGGCAACAGCTCATGCAAAAAGACATGATACGTTGCTGTGTCAAACAGACTTCAAGAGTTTTGGGAACGGAACTGCTGGCTTAATTAGTAGAGAAACTCCATGGATGTGAAGAATGGGTGATTCTATTCCTATAAACAATATTTATACCTTCCATAACTCACTGTATCAGTGACAATGACAAGGTGGCATAATATATTGCGCTATAAAATCACTATATTGCTTTGTGAAAGCTACATTATTTAATCGAAAAAAGATGTTGGCTGTGTGCTGGTGAAGGCACTTGTCGCGCCATGCTAGAAAATGCTGAGTAGTCAACTTCCCAATGTGCTTGTGGAGCCACTGAACAGGTAAATCTAAGCACCCCAAAATGTCAGCAAATGAACTTGACTCAACTTCAAAAAAATCTTTGATTTCAAGCTTCACTTTCTCTTTTATCAAGAACAGAACTCTGGCATAAACTTGGTATATATATTCCAATTATGTTACCACATTATTCATGGTACGTGGGGCACAAGCTTAAAATTGATATTAGTCATACATACTGATCCCTTTATTACCATATGCATGTGATAAAATTTTGTGCACCATAAATGTGCAGGCTCAGTAGGCAGATGGTAGCAACTGAATTCCCCAAATTTGAACAAGTTAAATTTAAACACAATTTGATGGTTCACACATTTGTGTAAGGGGCTTGAATAAATCCAAATTGAATTTGACATTTACAAATATTTGCACTGTCTTATTGGATGGCTGCCTGATTCTGATGTGGTTTCTTCCTCTAGGTCTTGCTCTTCAAGAGATGTTACTGCATGAATTTATGGATGGGTGTGAGCTAACAGATATAGCCCCTATGCTTGCTCTTGCATTGGGTTAGAACTTCTAGTGCCTCACATTCTCTCTCTCTCTCTCTCTCTCTCTCTCTCTCTCTCTCTCTCTGTGTGTGTGTGTGTGTGTGTGTGTGTGTGTGTGTGTGTGTGTGTTAGCAGAATTGTCTTACAAAGAAAGGTTTCACAAAACAGAAGAGCCTGCTTTCTTCTCACTGGATTCTCATCTGGAAGCAAAGTTAATAGAAGACGACTCCAGGGGACATTAATGTCATAGCCAAGTCCATCCTTCAGAGAATGACACAAGAATAACATTTGCAGCCAGTTAAGTGAAGTTGGCTTACTTAGTTTAAGGAATGTTAGGGAACTTCATTCAAAACTCTAGATTTCTATGTATCCTGAAAAATTGTAGATGTGGCAACATGGTTATCATAAATTTGCCATAGAAGTAAATTTGTGTAGGCTCCCCTTTCACATGATATAAACTCTCCTATTTAGCAAAGAGGTATCCCAACATGTCTGAATCTTGGTTTATTTATTTATTTATTTTTGTTTCAAGCTTGGCTTTCTTGTTTTAGTTTTCCCTGATGCCATACTGTCTTTTGATGTGTTATAGGTAGTGCCAAATTCTTTGCCAAACATTTATATTTTAATTTTTTTCATTAAATATATAATTCTTAGAGTTTGTGGTTTTAATTTTAATCTGAAGCTAACAGATGAAAAGTAGTCTTTTTTAAAGTATATTGCTTGGCACTTACATCTGTACTGTAAAACTCAGAAATGATTGCTGGAATGAGTGTTTTTCTTTGTTTGGGGGCAGGGGTCTGGCTCTGAATCTCAGGCAGACTTTGAACTCACAATCCTCTCATTTCTATTTTTTAAGTGCTGGGATCTCAAGTAATGGCTATCACTTGCCACCACACCTGGATACTGGCATGGAATTTTATGTTACCCTTTTAGCAAATATCTACTGACCTGTTTGGAAGTTTCAATTTACAGTCAAGATTCTATTACTTTCTCCAGATGCTTTTTACAGGCCTTTAAGATACAGAATCAAATTTTCTTGTTAGAAGTTTACACATCCAATCAAACTTCAGGCTGTCTGGGTAGAGTTCAAGGGGTGTCTTGAGTTTTCCTTGAGGTTTGATACTAAAAAGTTCAGATTCAGGGGCCACAGGGCTATTGATTTGGTAAGAGGCTCTAACAACACAGATGCCAGAGAATAAGTTTGGGAGCAAACAAAACAGAAAATCTGCATTTCCGAGATGATATCATAATGGGAGTGTAAAGTTCTGTGAAAACTTTTCCCAGGAAAACTAGATCTTAAGTAGATGTTTACCCTTAGCTCAGTAACTCCAAAAAGACAGAGAGAATGACTTTTTGGTGGGGTGGATGGATGAGCCCCATGTATATTATCAGAGTGAGCCACACGGAAGCCCCATATATTGTCACTGGATATTTCACTATGATCCTGTTAATGAATTACTAATTTTCAAAATATTGTTGTTGGAAATAGTAGCCTCCATAGTTTCAAAGACCTTCTAGCTAACACAAATATGAGCAGGGTGTTCTTATGATTGGGTTAGAGCCGAGTATGTAAAACTAAATGGCAGACACAGAGGACAAGTGGGTTAAGAAAGAAATTATTTACCACTTTAATAGGGCTGTCCAACATTTGGTCACATAGATCATTGGGAAACCTAATTGCTTTCATAGCCTTTCTATCTCACCAGAGGAGATGCAAATACTCTAGGAAAAAAGCAAATCAAACATAGAAAGAGGTGCCATGATAAGACTTGTCACTACAGCACTATGTCATTAACGATGTCAGACTTTGGATTTAATTGGAGGACACTTCTGCAGTATAGGATAGCTATACAAAGCCCTAAGACATTGTATTTACAGGACTTATTAATATAGGGATCTACATCCTACCATCCTGCCAGAGTCTTAACAGCGTGGTGGAGCAGCTCCCTCAAGAATCCTCATTTGCTTATCTGTGGAAAAGCTAGTAGTTCTAAAAATATTTTCCTGGAAGAGGTTAGAACAGTTATTATATATCAATCGAATATAAAGTATGGTTATGTAAGCCAAGCTTGCATGCTAATATTGCACAGGGTAGAAAGCAATAAAAGAAGACGATGAGCTTCCTTGGGTCACCAGGTAGAAACAGAGGGAAGCTCTTGACTCAGTATTGTTAGGATGCCTCAGATTCCAGGAGTCTGTCTGCAGCTGGCCTTCCAGGGAGAGTGCCATGTTGGATTCTCACACGGGTGTGTATCTTCCTCACCAAAAGAAAAAGAAATGGCAAACAAAACAAAACCGACCAAACATCCAAAACGGAAAGGGATACACCAGCCACCTCACATTGTGGTACTGTTCATTTCTCGAAGAGAATATATAATATTTCAAAATATTATATATACATATATTTCAAATGGTACAAAGTAATGGTAGTTCCAAGTTAGAAGACGGTTGATCGTTCTTCATGATCCTCCAAATTTCACTGAGAAAACTCATTTTTTTAAAAGCCATTTTTCCATGATGTTGCCAGAAAATCCCAAGTCTTCTTATGAGATACTTTGTTTCACAGAGAAAATGCACTGTGATTATCTGGTAACCAGTCAAAGTGCAAATAAGAGATCCATTTGGCTTGCAAGTTCGTAAGATATTTCAAATCCTCACAACGTATTTCCCACAGGTTGTTTTTCCTATTTATGTAATGAATGCTTCTGTTAGGTTCTTGGGTGAATCTGAAACCAAAGAAAGAAAGGTATTTCAGTAAGAAAAGTAAGAAACGAAGGCAAAAAGAAATGTGTTCATGCAGAAAATGAGGATGGCTTTAATTTTATCGTGTTGCCTAATTCAGGTGGTTCTCAATTGATGCTCAAAGCACATGGATAGATCCTTCATATTTCCATAAACCCATTAAGCTCCTCTGTGTCAAAACTGAGGAGAAAGATTCTTAGAGAAATGTCTATCTAGAATTGGCTTCATGGATATACAACCACTATCTGATTGCATGGCTTCTGTACCAATAAGGGTCCCACAGTTGGTTTATTTCCTCAGTGCTGCTGTCTTGAATTTACTAATACATTTTTAATGAGGACCTTGAATTTTCTTGTTGCACTGGGCTATGTAAATAATGTAATCAACCCCTGCTCCTATGGGTGAGAACTTGAACTAGTCACCCCATGACCTTGTGTAGTTGTCTTGTTGTAAGCCATTAAGTAGTAGCCATTGGTAAAGTCATTGCCTAGGTTAGTCCATGTATGTGGAGGAACAGAGGAAGACCTTTATAAGATGAGGAACTATTTCGTCCAGTGATGAGTGTTAACTGGAATCAGGAAGATGCCTGGATCTATACAAGCCAATTAATCCATCTCAGTATGGACCCAAAGAATCAAATTTTAAGGATATATGCATGCTCAAGGAACCGCTGGCTGAGAACATGAGCAAGAATTCTAGCAGGCAGAAACCAGCTTGAGGAAATAAGCTATTGTTCTTTATCATCTCAATTTCTTGTGATGTTTGGATCAAACTCAGGGTCTTGGTTGTATCAGGGTATCATAGAAGTACATTCCAAGTCCTCTTTTTTGGGGGGGGGGTTTCGAGACAGGGTTTCTCTGTGTAGCTTTGCGCCTTTCCTGGAACTCACTTGGTAGCCCAGGCTGGCCTCAAACTCACAGAGATCCGCCTGCCTCTGCCTCCGAGTGCTGGGATTAAAGGCGTGCACCACCACCACCCGGCCATTCCAAGTCCTCTTAATTATTTATAGCTTTGGAAAATGATCCTTCTGAGTCTAGGAGTACAAATAAGTTAAAATCTTTCAGAGTTAGGTAGAACAATAATAAAAATTTGCACTCAAACAAAATTTGCTTGGTCCAGGTGGAGAATTGTATTTTGTATTCTATCCTTACAAATAAAGAGCTTTTTGAAAACCATTGTTTCCTTTATTCCAATGGTGGATATAACCCTTGGTTGAGTGTCCTCTTTTCCACCACAGAAAGGGATAAAGTAACATCCACTAAACTGAATTGAAATAGACTTTCTTTCATCACGGCCTTTCATCCATACCCCAACATGGAAGACTGGGGATTCTTGTCCTGTTGCAATCAAATCCTGGAGACATTGACATTAAAATTAGACACCACAGGCTTACCTGTACTTCCTGACTAAAATAATGATGGATTTTATAATTTCTGAGGCAACTGTTACTGTGTAAAATGGTTTGTCTTCCCTTCCTGCAATTCTCTGATTCTTTTAGCCAGCTCCATGTCTAATGCCTCTCTCTTTCCTTTCACTTGCTTTTTAATTTAGACAGCAATTTTATATTATGGCTTTGGAGGTTGGTATCCTCATCTCCTTCCCTTTTTGTATTTCAATGGAAATTGAATGGAAATCAGAAGTGTAATGCCATAGTCTCTCAAAACATTTTAGACCTGGCAGATGTTAGTGAAGAAGCTAGAAGGTGTCAAAACTGGTATTTTGCCCTTTCTTAAATATAAGCAAATGTTGAGATAACTGGAATGGACATATATTGCCAAATTCAAATTTATCATCAGAGGGAACGACCAAGAGACCATGGACAATGGACCATGGATTTGTGTTGGCCAGTCACAGAAACAGTGACTTGGCAAGACAGTTATTATGTTTTGTTGTGTCATTTTAAGGTCTGATAACTCTTGGCTTAAGTGAAAAGTACTTGAATTTATTAGACACACTAATTATTGTTTTCCCCCACTGATTTGCAGCAAATCCACAGATGATCGATTCTTCCCAAGGAAATCATTCTGCAATCTCCATCCTTTTGTTTTTATTTCCAATTGACTATAATTTTCTCTGAATTTCATCTCTTTCCCTTTAATATCTTCAAAATACCTGACATTCCATTTCCGGGTGTAGTTAGCATATTATTGCCAAATAGCTTGTTTCCTCTTTGAGGAATTCTGCTCTTCTAAATCAAGCCTATGCAGGGTTTCTATGTTCCTGAACATGGGTACAGCCTCACCAACATTTCAAGTCTTTATTTGATAAGTTATTTTAAATAGAAGAAGCATTAAGAAATATCCGGAAACCCAGAAAAAGATTTTAGGCAATATTTAGTCTAGTTTTGTTATTATACGACAATAAGAAAATTCAATCAACTAACTCAAGTGATGATTAAGGTGGGGCAGGGTTACTGTTTGCCATGAAGCTTTGCTTCTCCCTAGTGTGGTACCAACATTATTTTACTTCACACTGAATCTTTGACAACATCTCAAACATGAATACTTCTTTTCTGTATTGTGCCTTCCAGAGATCTTCATTGTTCTTAATATTTATCACTCCAGATCCCTTGATAGAAAATGCTTTGCCTTATTCCACCTGTCTTTTCTGCCTCCTTAGTTTATACTGTCTCTAAGACCCATGATTACCGAGAGTCTTTTTCACTGTGGCCTGCTACTCCATTCTGGCTGCAGTTTAGATGATACTGGGATTTCTACTCTCCAGCCCTTCTTTAAAAATGAACACTGGAAATCTTTAAAGTAGACCACACAGTGAAACATCTTATCAGTATTTCAGAGATGTTCTGAAGTCTCCGCCACCCCCAGAAGGTTTTTCATGTTTTTTTTATTTACCAGAGAAAAGAATCAAGTCTTTGAGAATTTTCTGGCAAAGACCTTTACCACAGAATTTATTTTATTTATTTTTATGTGGTAATGTGTACACACACGTTTTCTGGAGAGTATATGTATACACACACATGTACATGGAGCTCACCAGAGGTTCATATCTTCTTTTAGTACCCTGAACTGTGACAGGGTCAATTATTGAAGCCAGAGCTCATAAATTTGGCAAGAATAATCAGCCAGCAGGATACAGGCATATGCCAGCATAGATTTTTATGTGGGGCATGAGAATCTGTACTTAATTCTTTACACTTGCATGGTGATCACTTTAGCAACTGCACCGTCTCCCTGATCCTAGAGTTAATATTTAAACTAACAGCTTGAAAGAAATGGTCATTTGCCATTTTAACAGTTAATACTGTAGAGTATCTTCTAATGTTCTTTTTTAAAATTGTGCGCAGTGTTCTTTCTAAACCAGTCTCACATATAAGAAAATAAGTGGTTTCTTTTATTTTTCTTATCTCTTAGATAACAATATGAATTAGACTCATAATGATTGATGTCCCTCTGTGAATTAAACTATTTTAAAAGTTAAATTGCTAGAGTCAATATTTGAAATGGGTAAGCACATACATATTCTGATGAGAAATTATGAAAAATATGAAAAATTAGCATAGACCTTGTTTATCTAAGAAAAGGTGTTAGTCTGCCACCTGCTCAGAATGTGGGCTCCTGGATGAATGTCTGGGCTCAGGGCTATGTCTTCTGTTTAAAAGTTGTTTTTGTTTTAATGTCTGGGAGCTCTCGGGAACTGAGCAGAGAAAGGATGAGAGCAATGTTTGAATCCTCTCAGTGTTTATAAAGCATAGCTCTACCCAGAGTCCTCTTTGCCCACTCTGAAAGTAGACTTGAGAACTCTCAGATGTGCACACGGCAGAACACATACACCCTCAGCTTTCAAAGTTGTGACAGACTCGGTGTGTTTCTCTTGCACCTTCAGCTGCCTGGGTCGACCTCAGTGCACCCAGGGTGGGCCAAACAGCCGCTACATCCTCAGTGACAATGATCAGGTTCTGCACAAGCCTCCTTTGAGGTAGAAAGTGTCTGGAGGCGCATTACAACATACCTGACGGTTAAAATACACTCCAAAATAAAATCAAGGCTGAATTTGAATAAAAGTTGGGCAGCTCTCAAAAAAGTAGCATGAACTATTTCTGGATGTTTCAATTTTTTAGTTTGTTTCATTTTTATTTTGAGCATAAAGTCTATCTTCCAGAGAGTCTCTGAACTGGTGTTCTTGGAATTTTTGTATATTTGAATACTGAAATTATTTGAGTTGAATTAATTTTCATTAATGAGTTTTGGATTCTAAGCAACTCTGAGAGCAATGGGGTACCTTCCATATAGGATATAGGATACTAGGCATCAGTTGAATAAGGACTGAGATTTGGCATAAGACACATAAATGATGTGTTCAAATCAAAATGATTGGACTCTAATTCAGAGTAGCTTCATGTGTTCTAGTTTGCCCAGGTATCTTTCAGAGAAAACATAACCCTAGCCAAATCTAGCCTCCTCCATCAGCTAATTAAAACAATATCTTTTGAGGGTAAGTAACCCAAGCTTGCCTCACTTTTTTTTTATGTTTCCTTATGTAAGTGTTTAATTGCAATGTGAGACAAAAATCTATGCTGAATTATTCAGAGACATGAGGATGCATATTAATAAGCTGAGGTAGTTCAGAAATCCCTCCTGACCACAGGTCAAGGAATTATGGCCATTTATTGGCCACTATAGTCCATATGAGTAACTATATTTGATGCACCATTATTTTGTATGTGAAAAACTTGAGTGTTTTCATATAGTATTATGTAACTTTATTTCTGATTTCTGTATCACACAGCTTCAAAAACCACTTTTAGTAATTGACTAATATTGAGAAGAATGATCATATTAATGTTCATGATGTAATGGATAGAATTAAAACCTGAGTCATCTTTTGTTAGTGTAAATGTTTATCATGTGAACTTCACAACTGGTAAAGATCACTTTTAAAATGCCAAGGAATACACACACACACACACACACACACACACACACACACACACACAGATACACACAAACACTTTCTAGGGCTAATACGCTGACAATTGCGTGGTACACAGAAGAGGATGAAACTAGCTGTTAAACTGTTTTCATGCAGTTGGGTGGCAGTGGTGCATGCCTTTAACCCCAGCACTTGGAGGCAGGGCCAGGTGGATCTCTGTGAGGCCAGCCTAGTTTACAGAGGGAGATCCAGGACAGACACGAAAACTACACATAGAGAAACCCTGTCTTGGAAAAACCAAAAAAAAAAAGAAAGAAAGAAAGAAAGAAAGAAAGAAAGAAAGAAAGAAAGAAAGAAAGAAAGAAAGAAAGAAAAGGGTTTCATGCCTTTGTACTAGTAGATAAATAACCCCTCTTAAGTATCCAGAGCTCCACCCACCTTCTCCCCTTTAGATCATTCCAGTCCCTACATGGTTAATGGTTGGCCTAGCCACATCACTCTACCCTGGTATAGCACCATAACATTGATTCTAATGGGTGAGGCAACCTCATATACAGACTTCATTTTAGGAAGCTTCTGGTTTAACCAGAGAAATCAAGGAATAATTACTGACTTTACAAATCTCTTTGTACTTCTCTAATGTGTCATTACCATTCCTGTAAACGTGATTGTTCTTAAACACTGTCTTTTTCAGCATACTGCCTGGATGAATCCAGTAAGTTATATGCTTATCACTAGGAGCAGCATGGCTAGAAGATGCACTCCCCAAGAAACTGCCCTATTGATGCTCCCTCCCTTGCTTTATTTGTGACTCTGTAACACAAATAAAGAACCACACCATGCAAACAGAACAGGTCTGGTTCTAACTTTAACTTCTAATGCATGGGTGGACACTGACCCACCTACTTTAGAATATGTCCTGTTAAAGAAAATCTCTCCTCCAGTCTCATTCAGAGCTTTTCTGACTGCTGCTAATGCAAGAGCAAAGTGAATAGTACAGTTTGAAACATGAACGCAGCATTTGAAGTGGACTTACTCTTGTGGTCTTAATTTTGTTGCCTGTGGCACACATCCATCCAGAATTGTCAGGGAGTGTCTTACATTCTTCTCCTTCTAGGCAGGGCTCCATCTCACACCACCATTTCCCAATCACTATGGAGGCTGTGGGAAAACAGGAAACAACCATATTTGTACTTTGCCAAATAGCCCTGTGCTGATGCTGTATCCCTCTTCAGGTTTTTAACATTCTCTGCAGTATAGTGGGTCCACTTCCATCTTCTAAGACTGGATAGGAAAGGCATATCAAGAAAACAAGTATAATATGTAATAATGAAAATATAATGATGTCATCATCCTGTCCAAATTCACCTTTTATAATTTAAAAAGATGAGGGATGAGAACATTTTTGTTTTGTGTTGTTGTGTCTGAGATGGGGTCTTGCTATGTAGCGCTTTCTGGTCTGAAGAGAGACTTACTCTCAGATTTTGAGGGATTTTAACTCACTACTTTTTGTAGGTCAGGTACCTTGTGCTATTTTTTGCCAGTTAAGGGGACAAAGAGGTGAGTGTTCTTTAGAATGACTAACGTATTCTTTTCAGAAACACCAGTTTATCCACCCAGCATTAGGTTTATCCCTTAGCCTAGGGCCTTGGAGAATTTCAAAGCCCCAGCAAAAGAAAAAAAAAAGTGAACTGAAAGCGCAGAAGAAGAGTTGTAAAGTACAAATCAAGAGTAATGATAAAGACGGATTGGTTCCTTTGCAGTCAAAGGTACAGCTGGTATGGGGTGTGCTGTCCCGTTCATGTGTTTGGTGAGCTGTGGAAGAACTATACAAGCCAAACCTCAGATGAAACACTCTTTTTGGGGTTATATCTAGGATGGTCATATTAAGATACTGGCAGGGGATACATATGAACACACACACACATATCACATCACATTTTTTTGATAATGAGACTTTGTAAAATAGTGAAAAACCAGTGTCTGTTATCTCTGTGGCTTATCCTTGTGTTAGTTCTTCACAAATCCACCTGGGTTTGTTCCATTCAAAGGTCTCAAAATAAAGGCCTGGAGAGAGAGCTCAGTGGGTAAGAGCACTTCCTGCTCTTACAGAAAACCTAGAGTTCAGTGCCCAGCACCCACATGGTGGCTCACAACTGGACTCTATAACTTCAGCTCTAGGGGATGCAATGTTCTCTTCTTGCTTCAAGGGTACCAGTCATGTGCAGAGTATACACACATACATGCAGGCCAACACTTATATTCATAAAATAAAAATAAGTGCTGGGCAGTGGTGGCACACGCTTGTAATCCCAGCACTTGGGAGGCAGAGGCAGGTGGATCTCTGTGAGTTCGAGGCCAGCCTGGGCTACAGAGCTAGTCCAGGACAGGCTTCAAAGCTACAGAGAAACCCTGTCTTGAAAATCCACCCCCCCCAAAAAAAATAAGTAAATCTCCCAAACAACAATAACAATAAAACACAGTCTCAAATTGGTGGGCATGATTTATTTTTTATTTTTTTGCTTATTCTATTTTTATACTGGGCCTTCAGCTACCCATCCATCTCCCCTCTCAACCCCAAAAGTATGTCTACCATGATTTTAAATCATAGTGGTAAAAAAGCCAAACAATACTCAAAAGTATCTCAGAAAATGAATATTAACGTGTAGGGAAGTAGGAACACATTAAAATTCTCCAGGCTTTCTGTGTTAACTAAAGTGATTAGATTTCTACCTTAAAATTATGTAGTATACACACCCAAACATCCACTTGCATTGAGACTTTCCTTCTTTCACACTTTTTTAAATTAAAATTTTATTTATTTTTATTTAGTGTGTATGCATGTTTTGCCTGTGTGCTTGTCTGTACACTATAGGCAGGCAGGCATGCAGTACACAAAGAGGCCATAAGAGGGTATCACATTCTCTGGAAGTAGAGATACAGATGGTTGTGAGGAACCCAAGCCCAGTGCTCCTAACTGCTGAGCCATGTCTCCAGCCCCATTTGACACTTCCTTTAGCTCACTCTTTCCCTCCCTTAGATTTCAATGTGTTACTTCCATGTTGCTTTGAATTAAATCACTGGACAGGGTTATATAGACAAAATCATATCTGCTCCTTTATAACATGAATTTAAGAACATTTTCAGGGGCAATTTTGCCACATTTCATGATTTTATTTCATGTGGAACAGACCAATGTAAATATGATGCCTATATCAGGCTTGCTAAGGTGTCAGAAGTCAAAGTTCATTAAGCCTTCTATCTATATACAGGACAGCATGATGGTAAGACAGACAGACGAAAATCTTCCACATGGTTTCAGCATGATGATGTGAATGTCAAGTTATTTTCCTCATTAGTATCAGTGCTCTACAACAGATATGGGGAAGGATGAGGTTTTTATGTCACCTATAAAAGAGCTTATCCATGCTGATGAAAAGATAAGAGAATCCAAAGTTTCTACAACAACGAAAAACAATGTCATGTTGAGAGGGAACAAAGATAAATTATAAAACTTCCATAAACATGAGATAAAAATAAGGGTTTGCTGATGTTTATTGAAAACCTGTAAGATATGGTTCCCTTCAGCTGATATTTAACCACAGACAATTTATTCACATTTATCGCCAAAGCCGATGTTTCTCTTTTAAAGCTCACCCCATTTTTCCATACCAGGGCCCTAAATTGAAATCACTGTGAACAGACACTGTCTGACCTTCGCTCTGAGGAGAAGGCTGCTTTCTCAACAATCCTTTCACTGAGCATGTTGTCACATTTTTTTTTTTTTTCTCACGGAGGCATAGTAATAAGGAATACCTGGCAGTGAGGTCAGCCTGTAGCATGCGTGCCTGCATCTAATGCCCTGTGCTCTCTCCCTTCCTTCAGGCAGATCTCTGCCCTCTTTGAGCTGACCTACTTTGCTACAAGCTACTACCAAAGCAGTTTCCCTTTCTCTGGGGGCACTTGTGTCTTCTAAGTAAATGTATAGACAGACAGACAGAAAATAATCTTTAAACTCATGAAATACTTTTAATGTAACACTTTAAAGAGCCACTGGCTGTTATGGGAAAGGGTCTGTAAGGATGGAACTGTTCTCAGATGTGCTTAGAATAGTGAAACATTTGTCTTGTGGCTTCATTTCCAGAATGAAGCTGCTGGTCTGCCTTTCCTGTCCAAGTCTGGTTCATCATCCAGCACTGCTTTGTTTGATGGACCATCCCATCATGTGGGCATCTTCATGTACACTTCTTCACATCCTAGGTCAAGCTGCAGTCCCTAATTCTGACCCTTTTCATACACTCGTGTTTCCTGCAATATCTTTGATATGATTCATAAAGAGAATTTCAAACTACCCTTTTCCTTTACCCAAACTGGAAGTTATATTAAGCCTTCAAACTATGGGAACAATTAGAATCTGTTAAACTTCCTAAAATAAGCTTGTATCAATGCAATTTAGCTGTTTATATGGTATTTTAAAAATGGAGGTAAAAATTACAATAAAAATATAAATATAAAAGTTATTTGTCCTGCTTGTTACTTATTTATGAAGTAATATAGAAATCACTGTATACATTTAGTAATATTCTAAAAACTTCAGTAAATTTTCTGAAATATATTCAAATTTCATTTCTTAATTGTCTCTTAATTTTAAAAACCACATTTGTAATTAACACAAGTTTTTGCTTCCATGCTCATTTTCAACATATTGCTTTTTATATAGATATCATAGATTTACCTCTGAAGATAAGATTTGGAGGATGTGTAGGAGTTTCTGTGTTGTGCCTCAGCTTGAGAGATCTGGCCCTGCCCCTCATCTGCCATAAGGTGGTGTGAGTGAGGGAGAGAAGACCCCCTCATTTCTAAAAATTCTTATTAGTATATGTAAAACTGGAAATTTTTTGCAAACTGGAAATTTTAAATTTTGAAATGCTTTTATTTTCATAACTTCTATTTATTCACTATGCAAATATTTATTTATTTTTATGTGCATGAATGTTTTGTCTCTATGTATATATATATATGGACCACATAGGTGCTTGGTGCCCACAGTGGCTAGAAGAGGGTGTTGGATCCTCAGAAATTAGAGCTGCATATGACTGTGAGATGCTGTGTGGGTTTTGGGAACTGAACGTGGGTCATCTGGCCAGAGAGCACTTGTAACCACTGATCCATCTCTCTAGTCCCCCTTTGCCCCTTCTTTTTTCTTCTTCCTTCTCCTCCTCTTCGTTCTCCTCTTTCATCATCTTCTTCATCTTTTTATATTATTATTTATTTTATTTTAGGTGTAAATACTTGGCCTGCATATATGCTGTGCATGCCAGGTGAGCAGTAGGGGTGTAGGATCCCACAGAACTGGAATAGCCAACTGTGAGCTGCTATGTGAACACTGGGAAACAAACTCAGGTCATCTGCAAGAGCAACAAATGGTCTTAACTGCTCAACTATTTCTCCAACCCCTTCAGCCACTTAAAAACTTTAGTTATAATAAATAATGATGGCTTTCATTTTGATATTTTCACACACATAAACACATTTGTACATGTACTGCCCTCGTATCATACCTGGTTCCTTGCCCTCCTCTTTTTTTCCTTCTTCCCACTGGTCAATTTGCTCTACCCTAAAGTCCCCTTTCTGTTTTCATCTCTCTCTCTCCCTCTCTCACACACCCACCCACACACATACACACACACACACACACACACAACTAGATTCTACTCATGACTGAAACATATATGTTTTATTGCCTCTCTGTTTCCCCCATACCATACCTTCTCTTTAGACCCCTTCACCCTCCAACATAGTCTACTTTCATTCTTCATACATACATATATATATATATATATATTTAAAATCTAGATTCTATATCTGAATGATGCCTAATTGTCTCAAATTATAGTCATTAATAATACTGATAACTGGTATTTACTGAATGTCAGTCATGTGTTTCTATATTAGGTTTATTTCTTTATCTTGAGGATCTTTATTATGAAGTCCAGCTTGGCCCACATTTATGATCCACCTGCTTCTGCCTCTGAGGTTTAACATTACAGTGGTATGTACATCATCCTCAAAGTGGTTACTATGGAACCCTAGTGGTTAGCTTTTCCAGGTTTACAGAGGTAAGAATGGCTCCAGGCCAGCGGAAACACAATCCTTGCAGAGCTCACCTTTTTATAGTTTTGTTTCCAGAATTTGGAGAACTTAAAACAATTATTGATTGCTGAGTGAATGAATTTTCCCTGCTCTATTACTGCTGAAAATAATTTCATGTCAAACAAACACATACAGAAAAGAAAAAAAAAAACATTCAGTGTCTGATGGAATTAGTTTTGACACACTCTGCTTTTCTGATCTGAGATGCTCTCTGCTCGGTTCCATTAGTTACAACATTGTAACAGAAATCCCCACCAGGGAACAATTTTGGAAGTGAGGGATGCTGTGTGGCAGATATGTAACTGTGACAAGGGCTTTTTTCATCCCTTAGAAAAACCGAGTTAATTAAACACCATCCACAAAAACGACTTCCTCTTATCTGTTGTGGTTATGAAAGGGGGCCTTTAAGGTCCCTTTTAACCCCAGGGTTCTGGGATTTGCTCTGTGAATGTGTCACAAGCAGGAAATATCAGATCTTCAGCCCTTTTAAGGATGTTCATGTCTCCCGGAGAGCTTCTTAAAAATCACTAAAGCCCCTTTAATGACGAGTCCTGGATTTCTCCCTTATACCGGATCATACTGCCGCAGAGTCAAAAAGATAACTGTAAGAGGAGAATCAGTCCGCCCTTCATTGAGAATCTAGATGGGCACGCATCCTTTTCCAATGCTGCTCCTGTTATCACTATTGTCATTGATGAGGGGATACAGTGAGATACTAAGTTTAGTGCTAAGTTTAGTAAATATAGCACATGAGGGTCATATCGAACAAGAACAGAAATCCCCCTTTTATCATCTCGGCAGACGGCAGTTGACTCTCAAGCCAGGAAACATTTAACGACGCACTATCGGAATACTGAGAGTGATAAAGAACATAACAGAGGCCCACCCTACAGCTTCAGTCTCGATCTGGTTTCTTCTCAGAGGCACTGGCGCTGTTCAGCACAAATAAATGGGCACAGTGATCTTCTGAGAGCAAATACATTACTATGCTAAAAGAGCAGGCTGGCATGGGGTGGGGTGGCGGGCTGGGGGTGGAAGTAGGAAAACTTTAATATACTCTGCAAGTTCTTCAGAGCAGGAAGCTAGCCTTTTTGTTTGTTACTGTTCTTGAATGGGGTGTGTCACTGAAGAGTCTAGAACCAGATTCCACAAGCAAAATCGAGACCCGAGTACAGGGTTCTTGAGGAAGACAAGTTGGGCAGTGGTGTGAAAGAAGGAAGAAAAGACCGAGAAGGAGCAGACGTGCCAGTGGCATGCTACTGCCCTTAAGACAGACCTTCAAGGTCTTTTCTGTAGCCGTTGTTTTTTTCAAACATCTGTATAAAAGATATTTTTCTTTTTTTCAAATTGTTGAAATTACGATATAGTTACAGTTCTGCCGTCTCTTTCCTCCTTCCAAACCCTCTAGTACACACCTTCCCAGTCTCCTTCGAACCCCTGACCTCTGTTAGTTGATGTTGCCTGCATGTGTATAATCCTATGTACAATATTAATTGTTTTATTCAGGGCAGACCATTTGGTACTGGACAACCATTTGGTGTGCCATTGCCTCTACTGCCTGGGGAAGACCACCTCTCCTGTTCCCAGATTTCCTCGGTGCCCATAGTCCTTTGTATAGGGTTGCGGCCTCATGGCTTTTCCCCATCTATTTTAGCATGTCCATTGCTCTTGCCTTTGTTCAGCTCCCATTTGGACAGCCATGTTGGTGAGACTTTCTGGGTGTTGCTTCTGCTGTTAGCAGGAGCCAAAATCTCATGTCAAAGTCCCTGATTCTCTGATCCTTACAATCTCTCTGTGTCCTCTTTCAGAACGTTCCCTGAACCTCAGGCGTGGAAGAGTTTTATAGACATATCTGCTTCAGCTGAGCTCCACAACTTTGCATTGTGATTGGTTGTGGTTTTCTGTGTTGGCCTCTGTCTGATAGGGCCTTCTTGAAGTTGCTGCCTCCCTACCTCAGCCTTTCAAGTATCCAGGAAAGCAGACACTGCCATTATGCCTAACTAACACAAAGGCTTGATTTTGGGTTCCTGCAGTAGAACACCTAAGAAGTGCAGAGGTAAGAGTGTCAGAAGCACTGGAGAAGACAATGTGGTCAGGAACTCCAACACCTTAGCTCTCTCTCTCATGGCAGTGCACAGTGGAACAATGTACCCACCTATTAGTTCTAGGTGTCACACTTCAAACTCAGGCAGTTTTTACGTATATGTTTTCAGGGCTAACCTTTTGGTATTATACATACAAGCAACAGTATATGGATTGAGCAGGTTGGATTTACATAATTAGGGGCAATATAATTTGTGTGTGTGTGTGTGTGTGTGTATGTGTCAAAACAATTAAAGAACAAGAGACAGTTTAAAAGAGAGTAAGGGTGTTTCATGGGAGAGGGCTTGGATGGTGAACAGAAATGGCAAAATGATGTAATTATATTATAATCTCAAAAACAAAATAAAATGCATCCAGGAAAAATCTTACACTTCACTACTTAAAGGGTGTGAATAGCTGATGGTAGGTTATCAACTTACAAGTGAATGGATAAAATCTGAAACAGAAAGAGAGAAAAAAAAAGCACCCCAAACAATGGGCTCCAAAGCACAAGGCAGACGGTGGCATTTAGTAAATACTCGATAAATTTTAGCTGTCATTTCCACTGGTGTCATCATTTTTAGAACTCTAAAGACTAAAATCACTCCAGGCGGAACACAGTACGTCACAAGTTAGCAAGTAAACCACTGTTCTTCAGTATTACAAACTCCAAGCTTGTTTTTATGGCTTCTGAGAGTCTGAGCCTAAATTAAGTGGTTGCACATGTGATCACATTCATGTCCCTAGAAAACTGCAAGTACATCAATCAAGACAGGTTTCCACCCTCATTTTTACCCACCCTCTCATGCAATGGGAGAAACAGCTATAACTCCATAGGGATGGGACAGCTTTTCAGCCTGCCTTTTCACAGTTGTTGGAACACAATTACAGTGCCCACCCCCCAAGGGACGTGTAGTAACTCTGTGTATGTCACTGCCTTTATCAAAGCAAACAGAAAATCAAAGTTCTGAATACCCATCCCTGCAATTTATCCAGACCCCTTCTTCCCATGATCATGCATTTAAGGATATGATATAGCCTGGAGGCATTATGCATTGCCAAGTTCCATGGTATGTGCTGAATGATGTGCTCAATGACATGTCTGTAATACCAAGCCTCAAGTTTCAGTCTTTACTCCGTCATTTATTAGCAACATAAATTTCAAACATTGCTTGGTTCATGACTCAGGTTCCTCAACGGTTATTGTGAATTTTAAATGAAATAAAGGACTTAGCATAATTAATAATAAACAGTGTATTCATCATATGGCAGCTATTCTTTATATGTGTGTTCATTATGTACTGTGTATGAATTTATCCATGAGTTAATGCTTGATCTTCAGTGGAAGTTTATATGAGTTCTAATATACATATATTTCCATATCTATAATATAACATGCAAATTATAACACATATGTTAACATTAAATATTCTGTAACATCCATGGAATGAATAGGTGAGGATAGGTTTGGCTATCATTATGTTCTTTCTGCAATTTTTTTTCTAGTACTTTCCAGGCATTTCAGAGGTAATTTACTTTCAGAAAGGTGTTGAGTGAAGGTGAAGAACGTAAAATAAGTAGGACAAACCCACAAAGACTGATACAATGTCTCTGGGTGATATTGTTCCCCAAAAGCATTTGGAGAAAAGTATTATACCTCATGCAAAAACTATTTATTGACTTTTGTCGTAGACATAAAATAAAGAGTCAGTTTCCAGCTTTCAGCCACTTCTTATAGGAGCTACATGAAGTGTAAAGAATAGATAATATCGAGAGCCAAACTGTGCTACATAAAGATACAATATACTTTTGGGAGCATGATAAGTGAATCTAATTTAGATAAGGAGGCTAGTAGCGGCAAGAGAATTTCTCATTGATGAAATTATTCCATCATTAAGAAAATTTCATAGGAGAACACACAAGCATGGATGAGAAGGAACCACAGAGTTCGTTCTTCTTGTCACTGGCAGTTCTGATCTTACCAGTTGCTGGGGCTCATTTACTGCTTTCAAAAGCATAATATGTTCCGGTGACAGAATATTCCAACTTCTGCTACTCAAGGGAGAACTCCAAACTCTTGTCAACAATAAGTTTTTCCTTCTTAAGCTGGACACTGAGTCCAGGCTTACTTTGCAATTTCACTCCAGGATAACTCTATTCATGAGTCCAGTAAAGATCCTAACACTGTCCTGCTTTCTTTGAAAGTAGGTTCAGCTAAATGTACTTTCACATCAGTGTAGGTTCAATTTTTTTTGTGTTTGTATGTATGTGTTTACATGTGCACAAGCATACATGTGTGTGTGTTTGCCTGTGGAAGACAGAGGTTGACACTGAGTGTCTTCCTTAATCTTTCTCCACTTCATTTATTGAGGTGGGGTCTCTCTCTGAACTTGGGGTTAACTGATTTCATTAGCCTAGCAAGCCAGATGGCTTTGGGCATCACCCATTTCTGTCTCCAGAGTACTTGGATTACAGGTGGGGTGCCTGTCTGGAATTTATGGGTACTAGAGATTCAAACTTTGCTCCTCATGCTTGTACAGCAAATGCATTACCCACTGAGCCATCGCCACAGTCCTAGTATATGATTTTTTAATCAGTTATAAGAGGAACACAAGGATCCATGACTATTAAATAAATTCCATGTTTCATATATCCTGAATCTCAAATTTTTATATTCCACAGTCAATACATTAAAAGTATCTTTGAAGTTCACAGACCACAGAAGTTGTTTGTTTTGTCGAGGCATAAATGTTTCCAAAAGTCCATTGTCCACTATAACAAACTTGGCACTCTGATTCTAAAGTCAACATATAACTATTTTCTAACATTCTGAACATAGAGATAAATATCAATAGAGAAGGAAGCATCACCTGTAATCTTGTATGGTGGAGGCACATTCTTCCATTTGGCTATGTTTTCTTACAACTTTAGAAATGGCTCCTTGGAGGACTACATTGGTATACAAGTATTTTATCATTAAAAAAAAGTATTTTGCAAAGGTATAGGCTCTCTAATATGGTTTTTGCTAGAATTGCCACAGATTTACTATAATCAAATAATGTCGGTTAAGTAGGCTTTCTTCTTTTCATATGCAAAGTAATCACTTTTATGGTTATTGATATATTAAAATATCACTTTTGCTTCATTTCACTTTGCAACTGATCCGGAATACTAAATCATGCCCAGAAAATTCCTGGCATCAAGTTCATTTGCAAACCCAGCACTCATGGTGTTGGCAGTAATGGGAAAGTGGCACACTGATTGTAAGGTCTTTCATTTTAATCTCACTCCCACTAGAGAAGATTGATATAAATAAAATTTAAATAGAAAACACATTTCAGATGCCAGCAGTGAAAAAGACTTTGTCAGCCTAATGAAAAGGTATCAATTTTCTCCACTTTATTCAATAAATTGTAAGTCATTTTCTAAATGGATTAGATTAAAGGAAAGTTCAAACTCCCAGGGAGATGTTCCTGGCATTGACAAGACTTTAGACAAGGCAGAAAGAATAGGGTGAGCAAAACCTCTCAGGCCACTTCAAATCTATAAAAATTGATACCAACGAGGGCAGAAGTGTCTCTAACCCCAAGCTCACCTACTGCCTGAGCAGCCAAATCCCAGAGAATTGAACAAGACACACTGCTCTCTGATTTTATTACGATGTCATGGGTGGCTGAGTGAATTACAACCAAGGATGGAATCTTGGGAGAGTGAAGTTGAATCAAACCAGGCAGGTCTCAGTGTCACATAAGTCTTTCTCATAGACATGTGTGAATGCATTGATTCAGATGTTTTTACTAAACAAGAGAACAACATGCTTTAACACTGCTCTCTTCCTGGTGTCTCTGGGGAGACCACTGCCTTTGGGTTTGTGGCAACGGATTTAACTTCAGAATAAATAATGTGACTTTCATGTGAGGATGAGATGTTTAACCGAGGATCATAGAGCAATCAGCTCTAATTTAATTAGTGTAAAATATCAACATAATTCTTTGATTAGTTATTTCTGCCACTTTGAAGAAGTTCCCATTATCTGTTCAGAATGAGATATTTTCTGCCATCAACCCCTTGAGAAGTAGAAAATCACAAGTTATGATTTCATTTTCCTCTACGCAGTTTGATTCAACTAGCACAAATATTTATTTTTTAATAATTTGTTTAAAAATGATATTATATGTATGGGTATTTTACAGGCATGTATGTCTGTGCACTATGTGCATGTGGGAGACCAGAAGAAGGTAACAGATTCCCTGGGACTGGAGTTACAGGTGGTTGTGAGCCGCCATGCGGATGCTGTCACTAGAACTCAAGTCCTCTGGAAGAGCAGCCAGTGCTTAAGCATAAGTTAGCTACATTGTAAGGCAGACATAATGTTTTTATCCAAGTTCCACAATCAAACCTAGAAACTAGAATGGCACCTCCTAATGTAAGGGCAAAGAACCATGGCAGGCAGGAGTGCTGTGGGGCTTCTGTGCTTTTTGCTTTTTAAACTTAATTTACTAACAATAGTGATGTTGTAATGGTGACATGTGACACTAATTTTCCATCTTTGAATGACGAAAATGGCCAAAATCTTCTTTGCTATCTGTGATCACGTCTTCACAAAGTAACTTCAAGAAGTGGTCTGTTTCCTCAGCTCTTCTACCTGGCTTTGGCCATGTGACTTTCTGGCTCAATAGCAGATTAGCAAATATCACATGGGAAGAGGATTAAAAGTGATGGACTATTAAAGGGTCACATGAGCAGAAAGTAGCTAGCCCAGGTTGGGACCTCCTAGAACCATCAATTGTGTTTCAGGGAAATGGGATATATTACAGCCCCAGGTTAACTGGGTCATCAGCCAATACAGTTCTAAAATGAGCATGTCTAACATTAACATAAAGAAACAGATCAAGCACAGAATAATAAAAAGAGTGTGGCTATCTAGCAAAAGTCTGATGATGGTATAAAAGTGATGAGTTAGAAAAGAATTGCTATAGAAATGTCAAGAATCCTCCATGCAAACCTAAAATAAGGGTCCTCACAAACTGTAGTTTGGTTTTCTTGGTGAATTTTGAAGGGATCAGGGCTTGTATCAGGCTAAGAAACCTGCGTAAAGGAAACAAAAGTGTTTAAAAGGAAAATAAAATAAACCCCAAATATTAAGAGCCTCAAATAGCAAAAAACTGGGGGGGTAAGAACACATCGGGTCATAATGGGGGATATTATTTTAGAATGTGTAGTTTTGAGGGTGGGGGATTTTCTTTCCATCCGGTGCTGACATTACAGTTACACAATTCTGTCTCTGAAGGCACTGCTGCAGGAATTCATCAATTTCATCCCCTTATTAACCTCCACATGCACTCTGAAAGCAATCCCAAGCAAATTATTTGGGTAATGAACAACAACATCCCTGAAAACAAACCGCGAACCAAAAAAAAACCAAAAAACAAAAAACCCCAAAACAAAACCTAGAAGAGGAACCAGCTGACAGAAGGAGAAGAGGGGCAAGTGACGTGGTGTGTGTGTGTGTGTGTGTGTGTGTGTGTGTGTGTGTGTGTGTGTGTGTGATCAAAACACATTATGTACATGCTTGAAAAATTTCACAGTGAAACTCCTCATTATGTATAATTAATATACGTGGGTGAAAAACTTTAAAGACTTAAGCAACTTGTGGCAGGGCATGTCCCAGGGACACCTGGAACACCAGCCAGTCCCTTTCCTGGCAGAGGAGGAGGTTCTTGGTTTGTTCATGGTGATCCTAAGAAATTACAAAATGAATTTGACTCAAAGGTCAAAATTTTGCAGGTTGTGTACTAAACCCATCTGAAGATTCTGCTGTCCTCTCTGACACAGTGGCTTTTTTTAATAGCTGCATTTAATTGCCAATGTTGAGCTTATACACAAAGTTTCAGATTTCATGTTCTGAATAAAGTGAAAAAAACCGAGCCACTCTGAAGTGGCAAGTTCATAATACCAAGTAGTGTTTATTTAGACTGTCTACTTGCTCAGTGGTTTCCCCTTTGTAACAGCCCTGACACTCACATTGTGTGCATGCACACACACACACACACACACACACATACACACACACACACACACACTCACACACCACACCACACCCCACCCCACACAGATGCAATCCCACTCCACAACATTTGCTGGCAGTGCTCAAATCCTGGTTTAAGTGCTGCTTCCTAAACACTGTTCCAACTGACTAGAAAACACAATTTCCTTTGACACGAGCAAGTATGAGTGACATTGTGTTCCCTAGACCCTTGCTATTCCTCTGATTTTTTTCACACATTATTCTCACTGCTTGTATGGATTTTTGGTCATTGGCCATGTAGTCTAGACCCCCATGACTTCCTCTCTCAAGTGAGATGCTTATTTTCAATGGTAATGTAGTAAGGGAAAAGAGTCAGCGATGAAGAAGTTAGAAAAATATGGGCTGGAGAGATGGCTCAGCCATTAAAGGCTAGGCTCACAACCAAAAATATAAGAAAAATACTCACAGACATCACAGGAAATCTATCTATCTTCCCTTTCCACAGCTAGTTCCTTAGTTTTCTAGAAAAATCTGCAAATATCTATGAAGATTGTTAGTCGTCTTTTTAGCTTACTCAAGAACACAAGTCTGAGTCCCACATCTGTGTGAACACAAAAGAGAAGCAAATTTCTAGGGGCCCAGACCCTCTAGAGTTCCTTTCCCTTCCCTGCTCCCTTGTGAGACTGACTGATTGTGAGTTGGTTACTTGACCCATTCCACCACTGAATTTGCACGAGAGAGAAATAATGAATTGTCTCAAGTTCCCAAACATTGTAAGACTTTTCTACCTTTCACCAAACTTCAGTCTTCTCTTAGGCTTTTATTGTATTTTTCCTACTGCTTCAAAAGTTGAGGCAATTCTGTCCCCATGTACCTCCACACTAAGCTGTACGTTTCTGAAGGCTAGGGACTGCATGTCTCCATCTGTGTGTTTAAGGTTCCACACAGAGCAGATGACATACTGAAACTGTGGCCAGAACTGTAAATTGGCTGCAGAAAAGCCATTTCCCAGCCCTTTCTCCCATTATAATTCTTACCCCAGAATCTCGACACAAAAATAATTTCCTTGTAGATGAGGCTGGGCAGTTCTGCTGTATAAAAGCAACTGAGGTCTTTTAGGGAGAGTGCCCTGGAAAAGTCCTCATTTCCTGTCAGCAAAAGGCATTTATTACTGGCCTGGTTTTCCATCTTTTGACTCCTGGTCTTGTAGGTGTAGCTGCTGAATGTAGAGATGGTAGTTGTAACTACAGGCACCTTCAAGGGAAATTCATAAAATTGCTCAATACTGGCACTTAGCTTACTAAACTCCTGTTGATGGCTGATACCTATGGATTCCTTACATAAGAATTATCAGTTCCTATTGTGTAAGCTGCTATTGTTCACCATCCTAGGACTTACTGCTAAAAAGAGTCCCTATGTACTCAGGGAGCACTTGAGGACTCATTGCAAAAATGAATGGATCTAGGCATATGAAGTACAAAACCAGAACACTGCCATCAACCCCTCCTTTAACACTGAATGTGCACAATGAATACAATTGAGGACAGAATATTTTAATACTACAATTCAGACACCCAGCTGGCTGATTGACAACCCTGAGAGTGGCTTTCTGTCCTTATTATTATGTGCGCCTCCACTTTGCATACATAATCACAATATCCTTCTCAACACAGCAGATGCAGAAGATGCAGGATGGGCACAGCTGTATGTAAATCAGGCATTTTCCTGGAACACTTGAGTGTCAGTGGTGACGTTGGCTTTTCTTAATTACAATCTAGTATGCTCACAATGGAACATTTCTAATTGTTATGATCCAGGGAAGCCAAATTCAATTTTGCTAAGCGATTAAGATCTATTTTTCCATTCTCTGCTATGATTCCAGCAGAAAAGGACATCGCATAAAACTGGTGCCAGGGGGAAAAGCTCTTCCCAGGTCTGGCTGCATCTTGGGAAGAAACCGGGAGACAGCATCAGCCATCAAAACAAAAATGAAAAAACAGCAACCAGAAGAAAGTCTGGTAATATTTCTTATCTGTTAGTTTAATGGCATTTTGATTCCACCAGTGCCAGGCTGAAACCTTGCCCTACTGCTGGAGTCACGGAGAGCGAGACTGAAGATCTTTGGGACCTGACAGGATTTGTTGGGAAGGCAGGTGTTCAGCAACGTCTCTCGCTCTTCCCCTGTGCTCTTAGTTTTCAAGCTGCTTCAGCTCCAGCACTGAAGGCCAATGCCATTTTCATTCCATGTTTTGAGATGACAACTTTCCTCGAGGAAAGAAATGCTCAGTGGAGAAACATGACTTAATGTGAGATGCTGAGGAGGACAGCTGCAGGGTTCGTCATGAGCCCCTCTTTCAGAAATCTCATCCTTCCTGTTGTGAACCTTATCTCGGCACTCTTGCTAAGCCCCCTCAGTCTTCCAGAATAGGGATGTCCATGCCATAGACTGAATGTTTGTCTTTCCCTCACTTACAAGTTCCTATGTGGAAACCCTGATCTGCAATGTGATGTTGTGAGGTGGGGCCTCTGAGAAGAAATTAGGACATGAGAACAGGTCTCTCAATGATAGAATCATTGCCCTTATAAAAGAAACGCCAGAGAATTTTCTGTTTTCTTTGACACGAAGATAGCAGTAAGTTGGCACCTTATAACCCAGAAAAGGCTCCTTACCAGAGGTTGTCCATGCTGGCATTTCAGTCTGTTTGGCCTGGGCGAATAGGAGACATGGATTTCTGCTGTGCAGCAGATCCCCAGGTTATCATGCTTTGCTAGAGCCACCCAAACTAATTAAGGAAGCCCACAGTATATTAAATTTCTTCATTTCTTAATGTATCTTCCTTAGTAAACTGGTTACTACAAGACTATTAGGTAGCAATGAGCAATTATCTTAGTCCATTCAGATGCTAAAACAAAATACCATAAGCTTGACAGTGAAAAACAGAATTTTATAGGTCACTTCTGGGAAAGAGAAGAGTGAGTCACTGGCATGTTTATGGTCTGACGCAGAGCCACTTCTGGTTCATAGATAGTGTCTTCTTGTCACATCTTCAAAGGATAGAAAGAGACTGTCGGTTCTTGAGGCCTCTGTCATGGGAACACTAATTTGTTGATGATCTGATTTCCATTAAAGCTTACATCTCCTAACATCATGCCAGTGATTGGGAGTCAATAGAAAGTCTTCAGACGGATACTGAGACCTCAGCAGTAATCTTTTAGGCTCCATACTCTGTGTTTTAGATCAAGATGATGAACAGCTGGTTTCATATGGACACACCAGTATATATTATTTGGGAGCAGAAGAGAAATTTTTGATATCTAAAATGGAGTTTAGTTTTATCACTGATGTTATCTACAGAAGTTGTTGCCACATAAAAGCTCAAGAGTGTCGTTGACAAATCAAAGTGAATCAGAAACCAGCTTTGTGGTCAGCTGCCACTGGCTATCTTTCTGTTGAGCAATAACTCCACATTCCCCACTCTAATAGAAACAGTTGGCCAACCCTTAGGGAAAGCTTGTCTCATGCTCTCCAATCATGGTGGCTTAGTGCTGGCCTCATTACACATTCCTCCCTGTGTATCTCAGTGATCAATGAGGATGTAAATGGAAGCTGTTAATGAGTCAATCCTGGGACTTCCATTGGCTTCTCAGAAGAGCAGCAATCTCTGGATTGGTTGCCAATCAAGTATGTTGTGAGCCTGAGCATCCTGCACTGTCCTTCCCCACTTGGAGAGGTTCTTCTAGAAAGTAAGAGTTCACCAAGTGATGCTCCAAGACACTGATTCTTGAGTACTGCCAAACTGAGTTCAGGAGTACCCGAAGCTAACTTGATGTTTGGACTTTTAGAATGGAAGCTACCAGAAGTTCATGTTTTACTTAAGATTATTTGTAGCCTCTATAAGTATTCTTGGGAATGGTCCTAAAGAATTTGAAGACTACATGATTTGGGCACAAACGGTGGTATCACTGTGGAGCTTTATTTAAAAATTTATCATCTGGGCTGGAGAGATGGCTCAGTAGTTTAAAATACTTATTGCTCTTGTAGATAATTTAAGTTTAATTTCCAGCACCCACATGGTGGCTCGCAATCATCCATAACTCCAGTTCCAGGGGGTCCTATGCCCTCTTCTATTTCCTGTTGGCACCAAAACTGCATGTGATACACATACCTGAATGAAAGCAAAACACTCATGCATATAAAATAAATAATCTAAAAAAAATCAACATAAGTCTATGACACGCATGCATACAGATACACACCTACTACATCAACTTGTAGAGTATTAGATCATTAAGGCACAGTTAACAATGGAATATTTGGACTCAGACAGACTTTGACTTCAAATCCTTCATTTGCTGTAGGATCTTAGGCAAAGTATTAACTAACTTAAGCCTCAGTTTTCTTGTTTCCTTTGTAAAATACTTCTTTATTTTTGTTTATGTGTATGAGTGTTTTATCTGCAGTTATGTCTGTGTACCACACATGTACAGTGCTCATGGAGGCCAAAAGAAGGTGTTGTATCTCCTGGAATTGAGGTACAGATAGTGCAAAGTGCTGTGTAGGTGCTGAGAACAGAATCCAGTTCTGTTAACCACTGAGCCATCTCTTCAGCCCATGTTTTATCTATCTATCTATCTATCTATCTATCTATCTATCTATCTATCTATCTATCCATCCATCTATCTATCTACCCATCTATCTATCTACCCATCTATTTATTTATTTATTAAAATATTTATTCATTTTAAAGCTTTTATTCTTCTCTCATTATTACATCTGGACCTTAGTTTCCCCTCTCTCTACTCCTCCCACCTCTCTTCTCTACAAGATCAGCTCCTCCTCTGTTTCACTTAAAAAAAAAAAGAACCACCAAACATGGCCTAACAAGTTACAATAAGACTGGGCACAAGCTCTCATATCATGGCTGGAGGAGGCAACCCAGTAGGAGGAAAAGGGTCCCAAGTGCAGGCAAAAGAGTCAGAAATACTCCCTGACTTCTACTGTTGGGAATCCCATAAGAATGCCAAGCTGGTAACCATAAGGTATATGCAGAGGACCTAGGTCAGACCAATACAGGGTCTGTGTTTGCTTCATCAGTCTCTGTGAGCACCTATGAGCCCCACTGAGTTAATTCTGTGTCCCATGTTTTTGTGGTGCCCTCTATTCCTCTGACTTCTACAATCTTTCCTTTCTCTCTTCAGTGGGTACCTCTGGTTCTGCCTAGTGTTTGGCTGTGGTTCTCTGCATTTGCTCCCATCAGTTGCTGGATAACACCTCTCTGATGACAATTGGGCTAGGAACTGATCTATGCATATAGCACAATTTTATTAGGAATAATTTCTTTGACACCACCCCCCCCCAGTTTTGTTTGGTTCTATCCTGGGTCTCTGGACTGTCTTGCATCTGGTTGCTGGCCATCTAGGCAGTGTCAGGTATGGGCTCCCTCTTGTGGCACAGGCTACAAGTTGAACCAATCATGGGTTGGCCACTCCCACCAGCTCTGTACCACCACTGGCCCACAGCTATCTTGCAGGCAGGACAGATTATAGGTCAAAGGTTTTGTGGTTGGGTTGATGTTCTAGTCCCACTAATAGGAACCTTGAGCATGTGGAGCAAGGGAAACACTCCTCTGTTGCTGGTAGGAGTGTAAACTAATAAAGCCACTATGGGATTCAATTTGGCAGTTCCTCAGAAAATTGCAAATCTATCTACAGTAAGATCCAGCTCGTATACCCAGAAGATGCTCCATCCTGCCATAATTTTTACAGTCGCTCAACTATGTTGGTTGCAGCTCTATTCATAATATCCAGGGACTGGAAACAACCTAGACATCTCTCAACTGAAGAATGGATAAAGAAAATGTGGTACATTTACACAATGGGGTATTACTCAGCTATTAAAATCAAGGACATCATAAAATTTGCAGTCAAATGGATGGAACTAGAGAAGATCATCCTAATTGAGGTAACTCAGATCCAGAAAGAAAAACATGGTATGTACTCACTTATAAGTGGGCGCTAGCTGTTAAATAAAGGACTATCATGCTACAATCTATAGACCCGGAGAGTCTAAGTAACAAGGAAGATTAAAGGGAGGAAATATAGATCTCCCTGGGAAGGGGAAAAGAACTGATTTTGTGGTAGACTGGTGGCTTGGAAGGATGAGAACAGGAGGGATCAGGTGGTGTGGGGTGGGAGAGATGGAGGTAGAGAGTACTGGGATAGGAGACTGGAATTGGGGGACGGGGGTTTGATGGGTAATGTAGAAACCTCATGCAGTGGACACTCCCCAGAATATATGAGATTTACCCTAGCAAAGTCTCCTAGTAATGGGAGATATGGAGCTTGAACTGCCCTGTTTTATTTCTATTTAAGGGTCCCATTTAAAGGTCACAGGACTGACAACCTTACTATTCATAAAACTCCAGATCAAATCCTGGTAGAAAGCAAATGCTCAATGACCAAGCATGGCTGTCACTATTGTTTAAATATCACCAATAATCATCAGGGGACCTTATCTAGACAGATTTCCATGCAGTTCAGTTAAACACATTCCTGGGGCTATGTTAGGGCTGAGTACAAATGGATTAATTTTAGTGAATGCCACTAAGAAGCTCTCGGCTTAATGCAAAATATAATTTAATCGCCATTAATGTGACCAGTGAGATAGCAAAATGAACAGTAGTTTGAAATCATAATAGTTATGTAGCACTTACTAGGAGCCAGGTATCACACTAAGTGAATTGCCTGAGTGCAATGGGTCAAACCTCCTCTTGGTCTTGGGATGCAGATATGACTACTGCTCTTTTTGGAGAGGTGGAGAACAAAACAGAGGAAGAGGCCATGACTGGTCCATCTTTACACAGCCAGTAATGGAGAGGCAGAACTGGGTACCTGTGGTGATAATGTGTCCCTCAATGTATTATACACCTTAATAAACTTATCTGGGGTCAGAGAACAGAACAGCTGTTAGATAGACATAGAGGCCAGAAAATGGTGGCACTCATACCTTTAATCCTAACATTCTGGAGGCAGAGATCCATCCAGATCTTTGTGAGTTCAAAGACACACTGGAAACAGCCAGGCATGGTGACACACACCTTTAATCCCAGGAAGTGGATGTCAGGAAGCAGAAAGGTATATAAGGCATGAAAACCGGGAACTAGAGTCTGTTAAGCTTTTAGGCTTTTGAACAGCAGTTCAGCTGAGATCCATTCCTGTGAGGACTCAGAGGCTTCCAGTTTGAGGCAACAAGATCAGCTGAGGAATTGGGGAGGTGAGGTTAGCTGTGGCTGGTTCTGTTTCTCTGATTTTTCAGCATTCACCCCAATACTTGGCTCCAGGTTTATTTTTACTAATAACACCTTTTAACAATTCATGCTACAGGTACCAGTCAACACAAACTGTTTTCAAAGCTGATTAGAGAGGAGTAAAAATGTAATGTCTGAGATAAGTACTGAAGGAGGAATCAAAATATTTGAAGAGACAGGTGGTACTGGTGTGTGTGTGTGTGTGTGTGTGTGTGTGTTTGCATGCTCACTCTTCTATGTGTGGGTGCACATGTGTGTAGATGCCAGAGGTCAGATATCATTCCTCTGAATGCTATCCAGCTTGTTTCATGAGACAGGATTTCTCATTGGTCTAGCGCCTACTAAGGAGACTTGGCTAGCTGGCAGGCCAGATGTGAGGACATACTTATCTTGACCTCACCTGGTGCTAAGATTACAAACACAGGCCACCTTGCCAGGCTTTGTGATGTGAGTTCTATGGATTGAACTCTGGTGCTCAGGTTGCCATGGCAAACATTTCACTAATCTCTATCTCCCCAGGCTGAGATACTCTCAGGGGAGGTAAAGTTTGTATATAACCCAGAGATGTGAGTGAGCACATTCCAGCCAGTATTAGTTATTAGGCAGTTGTGAAGCAAAAGGAGGTATATGTTTGTGACTGGGTGGCAGTAGTGGGGGTGGTTTGGGGTATCAGAGGACTTGGATCACAACCTTCCATATAAAGTAGACGCCACACTGCACAACTGCATGGCAAATGAAAGATGTTAAGAAGCTAATGGAAAGAATTGCTTTTTTTTTTTTTTTTCCCAAGACAGGGTTCTTGTGTAGTTCTCTGTGTAGTTTTGGTGCCTGTCCTGGATCTCACTCTGTAGACCAGGCTGCCTCCAACTCACAGAGATCTGCCTGGCTCTGCCTCCTGAGTTCTGAGATTAAAGGTGTGTGCCACCACCACCTGGCGGAAAGGATTGCTTTTTAAAAATTGAATTAAAAACATTTAGATTTTTAATGTTATGTATATGAGTGTTTGCCTCCATGTATGTATATGCACCACATATATGTCTGGTGACTGCAAAGTCAGAAGAGAGCATCAGATCCCCTGGAACTGGAGTGACCCATGATTATAAACCATCAATGTGGTGCTGGAGACAGAATCCAAGTCCTCTGTCAGAGAAAAAGTTCTTTTGACACCTGAGATGTCTCCAGTGGTGACATTATCATTCTTAGAGCCAGAGTAGCTCTCTCTCTTCCCAGGCTATAGTTTTCCTTGCCAGATGAACTTTCCTTCCCTGGCCACTGTTCTTGAGTTTTAAACAGTAGGACTAGACATCTGTATATATCAGTGGTAGATCACTGGCCTAGCATGCATGAAAAAGGCCCCAGTTTTGGGTTTTGACAACAGGAGAGAGAGAGAGAGAGAGAGAGAGAGAGAGAGAGAGAGAGAGAGAGAGAGAGAGAAGAAGAAGAAGAAGAAGAAAAAGAAGAAGAAGAAGAGGAAGAAGAAGAAGAAAAGGAGGAGGATGAGGAGGAGGAAGAGGAAGAGGAGGAGGTGTTTAGTTTATTTTAGTCTTTCCTATTATTTAACATCACCACAATTATTACCACAAATGATTAATTATCAGTGGCATGAATCCTACACACTGAGCACAGGGAAAGATTTCTGTCCTCCTGTGCTCTTTTTTTATTGCCCTTTCTAGGAGCAGGATAAAGAACTGTAGCTCTCCTTAGATGCCACATAAAACCCCAATTGCTTTCAATCCAAGATCACTTGTTTTTAGAGCAAATTCAAGAGCTAGATATATTAATTGAACATATATACAGAAGAAAGCTTGAAATATGAAAAAGCTGTACTGTCACTATCTTAAATGTTCCATCTGGCATTCACATTTAAAGATGTAAACCCTAGGATAACATTTCCTGAAGAGTGTTTCCCTTTCAGATCTGTCTCCATGATGAAATCCATCAGACTGAGAAGTCATGGGTCTAGTATTTGAAACCAAATTTAATCACAGGATTTGGTGACAGCTTCTAGTCACTGAATGTCCAGGAAAAAAAGTATTAAGCAATCAAGTTTTATCAGTGATGGCCAATAAAAGAAAAAAAAAAACTAACCTCAGCCCCTGATCCCATTATGAAGATGGGTTTAGCAGCCTCCAGTGTTGCAAGAACCACTGGCCCTGAATGCTTTGCATTCTGAGGGGAGTAACTTTCAAAGGTCAAGAAGGAAAGTGTCACTTCAGAGATGCATAAAAGCACTCTCTTCTGTGAATGGAGAGGGAGCTCCATCTGCTTTTACAGATCAAAGAAAAATGGTAAATTACATCTGGGAATTAGTTCCCAGTGCTGTTTGCAAATAATATTTAGGTTTTCTACATTTAAAGCCCTTCATATTGGCAACTCCTTATGTCATCACATGTTATGCCACCCTCAAAGTGGGTGCTAGATTTAAGATCAGCTCATGACCACTGCCTCACACATCAGGAGAGAGACTGGGAGAAGCACCCTTATGAAAACCCAGGGGCTTCATCAAACAGCTTCTACACCCCTAGGGAGCAGTTATTATTATCCTCAGTTTATAGAAAAGGAAGAGAATACTAAGAAGCACAGAAAAAAGCCTGAGCTAGTAGATGGTAGAGTCTGAGGTTCAGCTCATCACCCTGGCATTTGATCTCTTTTTCATTTTATAATGTCTACTGGAACCACAAGGTTGTATGATGTCAGCAACCACTTGTTACAGAGCTGTTGCTTACATATCCACATGCACCAATTTCTTCTTTCTTTTCTCCCCACGGGAAACATGTCTGACTTTGCTTTAGGAAATATTGGCCATAAACTTTAGGTAGAACTGACCCTAGCCTTTAGAGATAGGACAGTCATGGGCCCAGACTTGTCATATCAGATCAATCTACCTCCTTCTTAGGTTAAAGATGATTGTAGGGGAAAAAAAGTTAGCTTTGGGTCCCCCTTGGAGGTGGAGCATCATTGCCCAGTGACCTCTTTTCCAGATGAAAACATTCAGAAGGACTCTCTAGGATTTCCTAAAACATAGCATAAAAAGTCTCTTGAATCTTCTCTTTAACAATCAATCCTGTTCCTCCTGGAACAATCTTACTATCCTCCCCATACCATACTAGAAAAGAGGCCATGTGGATACCAAACTGGATAATCCCAGCTGAGCTCTGCTTTCCAGTCCTTCTCTAGGCCAATGTGCTTTTTTTCCTATGTTGTTTCCAGGCTAAGATTTCCAGGGAACAGAGAACAAACAACATGAAGTGACCTCTGTCAACACCATGTGGGACAGAAAAAAATTATCCCCCTGAACTTCATCCAAATTACTGACACATAAAATCATGAGCTGAAATAAAATGCCAGTTTTGAGCCCTGAGTGTTAGGGGTGTTATGTAGCAATTAAAAATTGGGACAATCAATCTCTCTGGCCACAGTGAATAATCAGAGACGGTCTTGCGGCATGAGACAACCAATTACCTTCAATTCCAGGGTTTTGCAAACATTAATGAGGAGAGGATGGTTTCTGTTTATTGCTAAGGGTAACTTGGAGAGATAGAAGACTGGGGTATTGTTAGTACTTGGGGACAGCTTGAGGAAGTCAACAATAGAGAATAAACCACAGCAGTGATACTAAGAGGAAGTGACATCTGGAGACAGCTATTGCCTTCATTTTTAACATCATGTTTAAATCAGCTGAAGTTTGGTTTTTGCCACCATAGCCATTTCATCCACGGAAAGCTGCACCTGGGAGAAAAAGCAACATCTCAAGGACAAGGCTGTGGGCAATGAAATGAAAGCTCTCTACTCATGCACATCTGTTACCATGAACTTGAAATGCTAATAATCGACACTAACTGTTTCACAATTGTACCATACAAAAAAGACCAGTTGAAGGATACACAGAAAATATTTTACCAAACCTATGCAGACTGGTCTTAATTCAAAGGACCTTCTGTACTTTCCAAATGTACTTTTGAAATGGACTAAAATTTAGTCACTAGATTTTATATTTTTCCATGATTTATTTTTCAAAATCCTTAGTAGTCAAGGTGTTAACTGTTTTACAAGGTGGGAGGTTGGGAGATAATGGATTCATAGAGGTGGACCTTCTTGAATGGGATCAGTGGCCTTATGAGGCCAGTGCAGAGACATCCTTTGTTCTGCCCACTCTGTCATTAGAGTGAGAAGACCACGTTGATGCTAATATGCAGACTCACATGAGGCTCAAGCTGCCAGCCACTTGATCTTTTACTCTCTGGCCCATCATGGTGAATATATTTCTGTTATTTGTAGACTTCCCAGCTCATGTTATTTTTGTTCCAGCAGTCCACAAAGCTGGAAATAACTTCTACACATAAAAATGAAGACACATTGTTTGATCAAAAGATATCAGGAAAACTAAGCAGAATAATTCAATGGCTTATGCATTAGTGGGCAAGTTATTTCATCACTAATATATTAATTTTTATGTGTAAAATGAGAATTTTTATTTGTCTTACTTCCTTAACAGGTTTGTTTTGAAAAAGGATCATGCCCAGACTTGCTATGAACTCCTGGACTCATGCAATCCATCGGTGGATTAGCTGAAGGTACAGGCATGTGCCACTATTCATGGATTTTTATTAAATGAGTTATTGTTTGGGTAGTCAGATGGAAACAGGCGATTAAAACTATATCATGGCTCACAACTGTGCAGTGTTGACTTGGCTGCACTAGTCTTAAAGTGGACAGTGTGTCTGTTTCAGCAGAGAAATATGAGAGTGACTCTAACATGAAAAACTAGTTGTTAGCCATGTGAGCTTAGATTTATGGTAGTTACGATTTGGTAAAAATAAAATTCAGCTCACTTATATAAGTCATGTCAGAAAGACATAACCCTCAGCCAGTGTCACCTTGCTGAACAGCACAGGACAGAACATTTGCACACTATGGAAAAATGATACTGTGTTGGGAACTCTTGGCATTCCCTTTGCTGGAAGCTATGGGTCATCCCCTGGTACACACCCATTCACACCTATGTGACCTCACTCCTCTGGTCTTAAGGAGTCATTTGATCTGACCTTCAAATTCCTGCAATATCTATGTTCACTGCTCTGGAAGTATGCAGGTAAAAGAGAGATGGGAATGGTTTGTCTTCACACATGAAGTTCAGGTTCACAGCATCTTCACAAGATCAAGTGCTTATCCAAGAGGGACTCTTTGTGATCTAATTCCACAGTTAATGTAGCTAGTATAATCATGATAAGGAACTCTGATAAAAGAGACTCATTTTAAAATGTTATTTTTTTTATCTCACCTTATAATTTACTGCTTAAAAGAACCTAGATAATTTTAAAACTCTTATTTAAAAAAAACTATTTTTTTTAAATGGAGGAGCGAGAACCACCTCATCAAATAATGAAACATGTTCCTAGTGTTGGGAATATTACACCTAGAATGGGCTTAAAAGATCTCACTACCCCTCCTAGTCTTCAGGCCATTGCGTAGCCTTTAATCAACACATACTTGAGATGGTTAGAGAAATGGATCTGTGCTTTTGAGGATGGGTAGACAAAAACTGATGGTGCTATCTTTGCTGTAATACTATTTCATCAAACCAGTTGTATATAGTTCTTCATGCTGGTAAGTCATTGCATTTAAGAGTTAATGAATGTATTGAGAGTAGAAATTATCTTTTTTTTTTTTTTTTTTTTTTGCATGGGGATACCTCAGTTTTACTTTCAAGCAACAATCAAGTTCCAAATGATGAATAAAACATAATGAAGCTTGTAAATGATCCAACAATGGATGTGTGCATCACATGAAATGATCTCACCAAGGTGTGCTCAACTGCAGCCAGTGACACTGATGTCTTTAAAGACTTCACCTCAAATACTTAACCTCTGAAAGTCTCAGTGTCATTGTACATTAGAGAGTGATATTTACAGCACTCTTATCTCCCAAGGTTGCTAAGGTGATTGTATATGCAACAGGCTAATATAGAAAGAGCTGAGGATACTACTTGTCATATACAAGTGCTGTGTACATGATCCATGGTGCTGCTGCTGGCCACTTGTATCACCCTCATCATTTAGAACATCTCCTGCTGCATTTCAAGTGCCTAATTAGATATTGCACATTACTCACCATTCTCTACTGTAATTCTAAAATATATATTTGGTTTTAATTTGAATAAGTGATATTGAGAGTTGTAATGAAGAGAGACAAGTCATTTTAATAGATTATGTTAATCTAGGGTTACAAGGAATACCAGGGAAACATTGAAATAGCATAAGCCTAGAGAATATTAATCTGTATTTAATTAACATTTTAAAATTGTAAAGCTATGTAGGTTTATTTTTTTCTCATATCAATTTGAATATTTACTGACCTGGAGCAAGAAATTCCTTACAGTAGGAAAACCTCATGGTTATCTATCCAGCTCATCTTTGACCGCCTCTATTCACAATCAAATTTAGGTTTTTATTGTTTTGATATAAGAAAAATGGTTACCTTTACTGCTGTATTTCTAACTGAGGTTTAAAGGGAATAAGTTATTTCAACTTGTCTGCTCCTAGAAATACATGATTAGAAACCTATTGAAGCTCTGCAGATAATTAAGTTAATAATGTTTACGACAACCACACTTGCTAATGGTATTGTTTTTATACCTATTACTTCATGTATAAAATTTATCACAGTGAGAGGTTGAGCCTTATTTCCATATTTATTGCTACTCTGATATTTGTACTATATGCTTATTTAAAAAAACAGCAATGGATGTAGTTTTTGAATGAGCAAAATGAGTGAAATGTGATTGCAAAAGATCTAATGAGATTTTTCTCCTTCCAGGGACAAGGAAAGAACCAGCATAGCATGGAGAAACATTTTATGCCAATCCCTTTTAATATGTGCTCTGGAAAATCAATGCAGCAGATATCTGACCTTCCTTGTGTTTTTCTGAGCAAGAAAAGACCTGAAATCAAAAAGTATAAAACCATAGGATTGGAATGAATGCGTTCATATCAGAGGGAGAATTTCCAACTTACATTTACCTGAAAGCCAAGGAAGAATAATAACCTCCTGTTCCCCTTTCATAGAGCCCAGTAAATCTGTCACCTTCCTGCATTTTTATTTTTCTTGTCTTCACTTTTTCCTTTACTGTGTGAAATGATACAATGAGAAAAGTGCTGAATTGGGACTCAAAGCTCCACTGGGTAACAGCACTCTGATATTAACTACTGTGTCACCTCACTTGACATTTTCAAATTTCTGAGTCTCAGTTTCTTTATCCTAATGAAGTGTGCAGACTCCAAATTTTAGATGTGTTATAAAACTTAATAGTATTGTGTGGATGGCTGGGAACAGAGGTGACTAAGGTATTTACCCTGAGACACGTAGCTGGGAAATGGATGTTGCAGCTAGTCAACAATGGGTGGCAACCATGTAAGCTATTCCCTAGAAAATAGGCACACAAAACAGAGCTTCCTGGAGTGCAAGATGACATGTCTTAGCTTCAGTTTCTTGCTTATGAATTAGCACTGGGAATGGGGTGAGGGTGAAGTACTCTCTATTCTCTTCCCATGACTTTCTCAGAGTGTAGTGGGGAAGGTCAAGCCCATAGACAATTACAGTTCAATATAATACAACCTATAGAGGAGAGAGATAACAGATACTAACCCAGTACAGCAGAGGGGACCAGCCAAGGAGAGAAATAAGGGAAGACTGAGGTTTATGGATATAGGAAAGTCCTTAGTCTTTTTGTAAACTCAACACCAGAGGGAATATATATGCATAACCTTGCCATGAGCCCAGGAAAATCACAGGCTAGTTGTAACAACCCTCTTGAACCTCTGTGTAGGGTACCCAGCTTTCTTCAGTCCCATTTTACCCTACTGTTCAGGAGCATTCCTACCCTCTGCCTTCCGGGAAGCATTCCGGGAAGATCTACATTCTGGAGATCTTTTTTTTAGCTTTCCTTGCGACAATAGTTTGAATGTGAAATGTCTCCTACAGGCCCACATGTTAGACATTTGGTTCTTAATTTGGTGTTATTAGAAGATGTTGGAATCTCTAAGAGATGGGGTAAAAAGTGAGAGTTCTTACATCTCTATGGGCTTACTCTCTCTGAGGACTATGGGAAGTGCCTTGTCCCCTCTGTGTCCTCATTTTCCTCTTCCTTTTCTTCTTATCAGATGTTCTGAGGTGCACTCATGCCATTAGGCAATGCCTCATCACAGACCCAAAAGTAGCTAAGCCTAATGGCCACAGAGCAGAACCTCTGAGACCATGACCAGGGCAAAGCTTGCCTCCTTTAAAAGCTGTGTAGCCTGGCTGCTTTGTCACAGTAATAGAATTTTACTAACACAGTTGTTAATTTTCTACCATTCTCTGGAAAGAATCAAACTAATAAATTACCTTCTAATTACTAATTACTACTAATTACCCAGAGTAATGGCAGATGAGAAGTAGATATGCTATCCTCTCAAGGGCCATGAGTTTTAAAAACAATTGGGATTCAATACTGGTGCTTATTTTACAAAAGATCCATTTTCATGGTTCCTTCTTACCATTGGATATAAGGGTACCCCATTTTTAACTGATTTAAATCAAAATGGTATTTTGAATTCTCTTAAAATTTACATAAAATTAGGAATGTATTATTTTTTCTCCCTTGAAAATGCCTAAGTTGACATGGTCCACATAGGACCATGAGGGAAGGCTGCCTGGTTTCCTTCCACATTAAGCCATTGACTTCCTCTATCTTCCTGAAGGGTATAGGTTAGATGTGCAAATAATAGCTTCAATAGGCTGAGGCTGATATCACCTCATTGATTAATCTGGTGTGTTTTCAAAAGACCATACAACATTGACTTTCCTGCAGACACCCTTGGTAATTTCTTTGTGATAATTAACATAAAACCATAGGTGGAACACCTAGTACTGAGCCGAACAGGTACCAGGTGATCAGCAAGTATCCTTCTTCCTGGGGTACATAACTACTGAGTGCCTTGGTGATTTCCAGGTTAGAATTTGCCTCAGCATTTGTACCATGATCCTGTCTCCAGGTCTCTGCTCTGTTCTCAATTGACCAGCCCTCTTATCTTCCTTCTGTGTCTACTCCATAAACTGGAGATCTAGAATTGCTGTACTTCTTATTTCATTTAATTAATTACCTCTTCTTCTCCTCACTTCTCAGAGTCACCTTAAGCTACTCAGTTTTCTTGCACACTTACTTTCCTAACTCTAGTATAATGAATGACCTGTACTGGCTTTGTGTGCATTGGATTTCATTTCTCAGAGCATAAGCTTCTCTAGGAGAGAGGTATTTTCTGTTTATTTCATGACTACATTTCAAGTATTGAAGATTGTTTTTGGCATAGAGGAAAAAGCTCCAAAGTATTTTTTTATACAAAGAAATGTTTAGTTCACGAGTTCTATGATTGTGGGACAGAATATATGATATTTCTAATAATCTAGAGTATGTTAATAATCATAACATCAACTAGCCACCAGCATAGAGTTTCTATGGAGACTAAATGAGACAATTTAGAAACAAAAACCCTGACTCCAGTTGTCTTGGTACAGTGTGGTGATATTGTGTTCCAAAATATTGTGCTCTCTAATAAACTTATCTGGAGTCAGAGAACAGAACAGCCACTAGATACAGAGGCTAGAAAATGGTGGCACTCACACCTTTAATCCTTCTGGAGGCAGAGACCCATCCGGATCTCTGTGAGTTCAAGGCCACACTGGAAACAACTAGACATGGTGACACATGCCTTTAATCCTAGGAAGTGATGGCAGAAAGCAGAAAGGTATATAAGGCATGAAGACCAGGAGGAACTAGAAGCTTTTGGCCTGGTTATGCTTTTAGGCTTTTGAGCAGCAGTTCAGCTGAGAGGCATCCAGTCTGAGGAAACAGGATCAGCTGAGGAATTGGCAAGGTGAAGTGGCTGTGGCTTATTCTGCTTCTCTGATCTTCCAGCATTCACCCCAATACCTGGCACTAGGTTTGATTTTATTAATAAGAACTTTTAAGATTCATGCTACAGTATGGTTTGTTTCTTTTTCCAAATTGACACCAGCAGGATTCATTTGAAAAGAGGGAACCTCAATTAAGAAAACATTTCCATAACTAGTTTGGCTTGTGGGGCATTTTCTTGATTAGTGACTGATGTGGGAGGGCCCAGACAATGATGGACAGTGAATTTCATCATTAGTGGTCTTGGATGTTCTAAACAAAACAAAACAAAACAAAACAAAACAAAAAAACAAACAAAAAACAGGCTGAGCAAGCCATACTAAGCAAGGCAGTAAGCAGCACTCTTCCATTGATTCTGCTTCAGTTCATGCCTACAAGTTCCTACCTTGCTTGAATTCTTGGCCTGACTTCCCTCAGTGATGGATTGTTACCTGGAAGTGTAATTAGAAATAAATCCTTTCTTCCCCAAGTTGCTTTTGGTCATGGTGTTTGTCACAGCAGTAGAAATTCCAAATAAAACACCAGTGAAAGCTTGTAACACTTTACAAAAGAAGGAAAAGCCAACTCAACATACCTTTCTACTTAACTGAGATTCTTTTCATAAAGTTATAACTGTATGGTTTCCAAAATCACATATGTAAGCTGTAATCACCAATATCACTGACTATAATTGGATGGTATAGGTAATCAAAGATCATATGGGTAGAGCCCTTACCTAATAAGATTAATGACTTAAAAGGAGAGACACCAGAGAGGCACAATCTCCACATCCATGCACACACCAAACAGGGCATGTGAAGCTATTGTAAGAAGGTTTCTATCTGCAAACCAAGAAGAGAAATTCAGAGCTAGAGAGAGGGCTTGTGGGGAAAGGGCTTGCTATGAGGCATTAGGGTCAAGTTCAGATGCCCAGCACCCACATAAAGATTGCAGCATGGTGGTGTACATCTGTAACACTAGCACTGGGGGATGGAGACAGGCAGATCCAAGGGGCTTGTTAGACAGCCAGTCTACCTGAAGTGAGCTCCAGGTTCAGTGAAGACTTTGTCTTAGAAAACTAAAGTGATAAGGTGAAGAATTATATCTATCGTGGTTTGTAGAAGAAGATCCTTCATACACTCTAGCATTTGAACTTTTGGTTCCCTGTTGGTGGTTCTGTTTGGGGAGGTGTAAGGATCTGTTCTTGTTGGAGGAAGTACACCACAGAGTAGAGGTTGTGAGCTTTCAAAGTCTCGTCACTTTTCTAGTTCATCCTTTCTGCTTCCTGACTGTGGTTTGAGATGTAAGCATTCAGCTTGCTGTTCCAACCACCATACCTGATGCTTTTGTTCCAGCATCATGAACTCTCACTCTCTGGAACCATAAGCCCAAATAAACCCTTCATTTATTTGGTCATGGTGCTTTATCACAGCAATACAAAAGTACCTAATACAACAGCCTGATGTCAATCTACAGTCTCCACACTCCTCCATACAGGTAAGCACACTTACATAAATATCTGAACAAACAAAACAATAGAAACTTCTTGATATTGAAATTCCGGCCTCTAGAATTGAGATAAAATAATGTTCTGATGTTTAAGCTACTTATATCGTATGGTTTGGTTATGGTAGCATGAGATCATGAATGTGTGTGAATTTGTATTTGTGTGTCTGCCTATCTTGCAAAGGAGAAGAAAACTTCTAAATCAATACTGCTTAGTAAAATCATGACACATTTCTGGTAACATCAAAATGTATTCTCACCATCACCATATTCTTTGTAGGAGCCACACCACAGGTTTTCTTCTCACTGACATTTTATGTGTGAAGAAATGGGTTCAGACTGGTTGACAGGTCCACATAAAATCACAGTGACACACACTAAAAATCAAAACTTCTGATCCAAAGGTGCCTTCAGCAAAATGATTGACAAAGGCAAATCTATTCTCACCAAAAGAATAAAAAAAATTTTTACACTAAAAATCTCCTGAGTCCCATGGTTATTGCAGATCCCACTCAGATGAATGGAAGAAAAAGGGGGAGGACATGTAGAAGACAAGAGAATGTGTATGAGGAGAGCATGCATGTGAGAGGAGAGGGCTTGTGCAAGAGAAGAGCATATGTAAGAGGAAAGCATGTATGTGAGAGGAGAGAGCTTGTGTAAAAGAGAGCATGCATGTGAGAGGAGAGGGCTTGTATAAAGGAGAGCATGCATGTGAGAGGAGAGAGCTTGTGTAAGAGGAAAACACATATGTAAGAGGAAAGCATGCATGTGAGAGGAGAGAGCTTGTGTAAGAGGAAAACACATATGTAAGAGGAAAGCATGTATGTGAGAGGAGAGAGCTTGTGCAAGAAGAGAGCACGTAAGAGAGGAGAAAACCTGATGGACTGTAGCCACCAGCTTTAATTCAACTGATTTGCCTGACCTGATTTCTTGGAACTTGTGTCATAAAATTAAAAAAAAAAAAACATACTGATGTATCTCATTTTAATCCATTCTATTTAACAGTACATCTGAGGAGATACAATATGGTCGATCACTGGACACACGCAGAGAATGTGTAATACAATATTTCCTTTACTTTAAATAATGTGATCAAAACAGTGATTGTACATATTAATTCTGTATTTTGAAGTATTTCAGTTCAGGTACATAATGTGTACAGATCAAATCAATGTGATTGGCATTTTACAGGAAGTTAAATCTGAATGTTTTGGTGGTAAGTTACTTAATACTTTGTCCTCTGAGTCTTTGATTTTTTTCTCTTCTGGTTACTAACAAAATAGAGTTCTATGAACTATAGTTACCCCCACTGTGCACTGAGCACAGAACTTACTGCTTCAACATAATTGTATTTTGGCATCCTTTACCCAGCCTCCTTCTATCCTTCGTGTTCCCTACTCAAAGCCTCCAGCTATCACTACTCTATATCCAGGTTGATTTTTTTAATTGCTTTGTATCTTCATGCATGAAAGAACATGGAATATTTGCTTATCTGTCTTATTTTTACATAAAATATTGTCCTCCAATTTCAGCCATTTTGCTACAAAGAATAACATTTCCTTTTTGTGGCTGCATAATATTCGACTATATATTCAGCATTCTCTTTATCTCATCTTTCTTTGAGATCCCTTTAGACAGATTCATATCTTAACATTTGTGACTAGCAGAGCCATGTTGCTGCTCCCTCTCAGTAGCACAGATCTCCTTTTCCATTCTAGCTCATGTCTATTGCATCTGCCTCCTTATTTATTCTTTTTTGAGCAATTCATCTCAAGTTCAATATTTGAGTGAAGGGGTGGACCTATATAGTAAGGCAAGTTGGGGGCTTAGCAAACAAAGACTGAACATTCAATGACACACTTTAACCTGTTCTTGCTAGGGACCAGTGTGCTAGACAGCAAGGAGGTGTCTACACCTGAGGCAAGGAGTGTGATGGATTACCACTGTCTGCCATGGTTAAGAACAGAAGCCCAGGATAGAGGGGATGATTTACTCTATGTGGCTTAAAGCCTCAGGGTCCTGAGAATCTCCATTTATTGCAATGAATACACTTTCTGTCCAGAGAAAAAATAATTTAGAAAGTTTTACTGCTGTAAGAACATATGTTTTTGGGGTCTTGTGTCCATCACCTTTGTGAATGATTTGAATGCAATAAATGAAGAGTTTTCAGGCAACTCAAATGGACATTTTCACGAACAGTTTATATGCTAAATTCCCTGAAATGGTCATTATGAGGGATGAGTCACCTGAAAGCCATCTTCTATTAAAATCTTAAAATGTGAAAAATTTTCTCAGCACAGGAACATTTGCTCTGGATTAGAGCATCTTTGACTAATGTCTGAACATTGATGGAGTATCATAGTGTCCTGCTTATGCCCACAGAACTGATACTAGCTTCTGGATACTGGTAGTAACTCTCCATTACAAACTGGTGAAGCATTCATACTGTGTGTGTCAGTCAATTAACAGACCACCCTCAGATGGAATCCCATCATCCACATCCTTGTATAACTTCCTCTCCTGGACAGGGCCTATAGGTTGTTGTTGTTGTTTTGGTAATATGGCAGAAGTACTACAGGCACTGTTCTCACAATTCTGTTTATTTTGTAAGATTCAACCTTGTAGCCTGGAGAAAGTAATCCCTCCTTCTCTTGAAGAAACAAACTGCCATGAGTTGCTGCTCTATGCTGGGCCTGTGTGGAAGGGAAAGATAGTGTTCAACATCAGATATCCAATGACAGGTGGTCCCTCTGCCAGGAAGTAAGTGCTGCTAACAGCCTGAAGTAGCTTAGGGATGGGCATCTGCAGTCAAGGCTCCAGATAAGGATCAGCCCAGGTAGCACTCTCACAATAGCTTCAAAACACATTAAGAAACATCATATTGGCACAGAAACAGATGTGTTGATAGATGGACTTGGGTTGAAGACTTATCAGCACCTTTAATAAATTGTTCTAGTCAAGCTGGATGGCTGCATGTAGAAGAATCCAAATAGAGCTATACTTATCAGCCTGCACAAAACTCAAAGACCTGAACCTCAATTAGATACACTAAACCTTATAGAAGAGAAAGTAGGGGAACAGTCTTGAACTCACTGGCACAGGAAATAACCTTCTGAACGGAACACTGTTAGCATGAGCACTAAGTTCAACAATTAACAATTGGGACCTCAAGAAACTGAGATGCTTCTGCATGGCAAAGGGCATTGTCATTTGGATAAAGATGAAACTAACAGAATGAGAAATGATTTTCACCAACTACCATCCAATAGAGGGCTAATATCAAAAATATATAAAGAACTCAAAAACATAGATATCAAGAAAACAAATAGCATAATTAAAAGGAAGTATAGATCTAAATAGAGAATTCTCAAAAGAGGAAACTCAAAGTACTAAAGTAGCACTTAAAGAAATGTTCCACATCCTTATCCATCAGGGAAATGTAAATCAAAACTACTTTGAGATTTCATGTTACACATGTCAAAATGGCTAAGATCAATAAAACAAGTGGAAGCTCATGCTGATGAAGAGGTGGGATAAGGGGAAACACTCATCTACTGCTGGTAGGAGTGCAAACTTGTAAAATCACCATGCAAATCAGTGTAGGAGTTCCTCAGGAAGATAGGCATCAATCTACCCTGAGATCCAGCTATACCTTTCTTGGGTATAAACCAAAAGTCCACTTCATCTTACCACAGAGACACTTGCTCAACCATGTTCACTGCTTTTCTATTCATAATAGCCAGAAATTGGAAACAACCTATCTATTTCACAAAACAAGAATGGATAAAGAAAATATGGTAATTTATACAACAGAGTATTACTCAGACATTAAAAAACAAAATAATGTAATTCACAGGTAAATGGATGGAGCTTTATAAAAAATCATCTTGGTGAGGTAATCTAGACTCAGGAAGACATACAGGGTATGTATTCATTTAAATGTGGTTCTTAACTTAATAACTTAAGAGTAAATGACCAGAGCATACAGATAGATCTCATTAGGAGAGGGAAATAGCATAGATATTATCGATAGATAGGTAGGGGGTGGAATGGGAGGATCAAGTGGGAAGTGGGATGGGAGAGGGGGACAAGGGAATATAGGTAGAGACAGCTAAAATTAAGTGCCATTTGAGTAGTAGTATGGAAATCTAATACAGTAGAAGCTTCCTAAAATATATGCATATATAAAGGCAATATAAATTAAATAGCCAAATAATAGGAGAGACAGAGTCCCAACTGGCCATCTCTTATAACCAAATGAAACTTCCAGTACTGAGACTGAGTTGTATATCTGATTGAATTGTTGACCAAAAAGGTTCCATGGGAATCCCCAAAGAACCCAGGCTGCCATCAACTCTATACAGCTATAGCTGTATACAACTATAGCTGCCAAGAACTATAGGTTGTTCTTCACCAGCTGATGGCAAGCTCCCATTGATGAAGAAAACTCCTACACAACTCATTGAACATGGAGAAGTCAAGCTGGTGCCTATATAGAGCCTTCACCCCTATGTTCTAGTATAGTGATTATCAATCTGTGGGTTGTGACCCCTTGGTGGCGGGTTGAATGACCCTTTTATAAGAGTAATCTGAAACCATTGGAAAACACAGATATTTACACTACAATTCATAATAGTAGAAAATTACAGTTATAAAGTAACAACAAAATAATTTTATAGATTGGGTCACCCCAACATGAGGAACTGTATTAAAGTATTGCAGCATTAGGAAGGTTGGGAACCACTGCTCTAGTATCTTTGGTACAGGGAGGTGTGCTACAAGCTATCAAAAGCACATACATGGGCACACAGGTGAATGTACTCCCTGCACAGGTGCATCTAGACACATGATAACTTGGACAGACATTTATACACAAGTGAAAAGTAGTATAGCTTGAGGAAGTATCATCATATATGATTGGCCTCTAGGGAGTATATTTTTAATTTAAATTATATTTATTAAATATTTCTAAACACTGGACATTTGATTTAATAATTGACAGCCTTCAATTATCTCTTTCTCTGTAGTTTCCTCACTATCTACCTGAGCATCCTCCAAACACACACTGCCAAGTGAAGCATGTACTGCCTAAGCTCTGCCTTGCCATATGCTGGGGAACTATCTGTGGCTCTTCTGTGGCCTTGGGTGTCTGCTCAGAATAATTCAGGATTTCCCATCTCTTCCATACAGGAAGATGCTCTCTGCTTTATCATTCCACAGGGTCCTTTAATCTCACAGTCAATTCCTTTCACACCCTTGGTTTTTTAGGAGATTTTATCATCTCTAACAGGAGTCATCAGTATTCCCTGATCAAAATTGAATCCATTTGAGTCATCATTACATACCTGTATACAGAGCACAAAGCAGAAACCACCATTGTTTAGGTTTCCTGTTCTCTGACAAACTTATTTGTATTGGTCATTGATATTATTGTACATGTAAATGGGGGAAAATTCAAGCATATTCACGGAACCATTGAGAAGTGGATGACACTTTTGTAGTGATGAGGACATGACTGAGAATCAGAATTTATATCAAGTATACAATTTCCTATTTCATTTCAAGATACAAAGTTAAATGTGGGGGGCCCCCAAATTGGCTGTGACAGCTACAGATTGCTGGTGGTTGTACTTTTGTTTGGATCAGGTGAAACTAATCAAGTCAGGTAGGCATCTCAGTGGCAGACACTGTAGGAGTGATGTGACTGTCATGCCTAGATCCTGGCTCCAACCCTAGCTGGGATGCTCCAGGAATGTCAGGGTCTAGGGGGGCTCCTCCAGGCATCAGGCAAAAGCATACTGCAGACTCTGGGAACAATGTGTGCTTGGAGTCGTTCATTTAGGACAGCAGTGAAGGAGCCCTGCTGGTTTGTAAATCAAAGGCACTGCCAGCACCTTTGCTTTGGCTCAGCCTGGTGAGCTGGATGAGGGCAACTTGGTTTTACAAGATGGATTATTCTCAACCAACGTCACTGAGAGACCAAATGGCTAAACAAATTCCTCTGCTTGAAGAAGCTACTTTGTGTTTTGTATCTGGTATCATAAATGATACTAAGATGTGATTGTGTCTATTTTTCTCTTTTCTCTGCATCAAAAATCTGTGCTTGAAAGATGTAACACTTAGAACGCAGCAGCCAATTTTGTAAGTAGTAGAGTTCTATTCATGTACATTGGACTGCTTTTTTTCTGTAGTGATCCAGATTACCTGATTATCTGACAAGGATACTGTGATAAGAAGCAAGGTCAGAGTTACCATGATTATGATCATTATCAACTTTTTACTTAATGATTTTCTCAGCATTTGGTACCTTGTGCAAATATTATATATAAACCTAGGGCTGGGAAGATGGATCCATGGAGAAGGTGCTTGCTGCACCATCATGAGGACTGGGGTTCAGATTCTTCAGACTCACGTAAAAGCTAAAAATGTATGTGTATCCCTGTAACTCCAATGCTGAGAAATAGAGATATGCTGATCTCAGGGGCTTGATGCACGGATAGTTCAATCAAAGTGACAAGCTTCAGGTGCAGTGAGGAAACCCAGGCTCAAAAGAAAAGAAAAAGAAGAGGGCAACAGAGTAAGACATCCCAATATCCATCTCTGGCTTCGTATGCACACACACACACACACACACACACACACACACACACACACACACACACCATGCATGTACACATACACCAAATTCATACATTCTGTCCCACATGTTCTACTTTCAGAATCTGCATTTTCATAGGTGGTATCTCTCCTGGAGAAAGCATTCCATGAGAAATGTTTTCATAAGAAAGATGTCCTAAAAGGAATACTCTTGGAATGATAGTTTTTAAACTTACCTGACTAGAACATGGCATTATAATCAACTCAAAGCAGACAATCCAGGGTCTTTTAGCACCTTCACAATATATAACCATCTCCACAAACCTAGTTCTAGAACATTTTTAGATCCCCAAAGGAAACCATACCCAATAAGCATTTTCCCCTCTTTTCATGATTCTAATAACCATTAACAAACCTCCTGGGCTCTTTATCTTTTGGGGCTAGCATGCAGGATGCTTCTACAGATGTCTGTGTAAAGAGTCAGCTTGAATACATGTGTACAATTCCTTGGCATCTTGGAATGACTTTAAGGCTTGATTCTGTATCCTTTTATATTAGTTTTAAATTATCATACAAAAGTTCCATTGTGGCATTCCCACAGGGCTCTGTTATTGCTGATCTTCCTCCCAACATCCCTTCCTCATCCCCCTGTCCCCCTCCTGCTGGTCTTCCTATCCCCTATCATCCCCTGTTTGCATATGCCATGTAGTCTATTTCATTTTCTTTCCCCCTTCCATGCAAGATCTCATTTTTTTTTCCTCTTATGGTCCCTTTCTTGTTTCCCGATGCACACTCCCTAAACCACACATACAAAAAATTAAAATTTAGGATCCACATGTGAGAGAAAACACTCAATACCCGGTCCTTCAGAGTCTGGCTTACTTTGCTTACCATAATGTTTCCTAGTCCCATTCATTTTCTTGCAATTGGCACAATTTAACTTTTATTTCTGGCTGATTATGTATGTGTACTCCATTTCTTTTTTCCATTCATCTGCTGATGAACATTAGGCTGGTATTGTATCTTACCTATTATGAATATTACAGAAATAAACATAGATGTGCAAATCTCTCTGTACTAAGACTTAGGTAGAGAGTGACAGGGTAAGATTCCCTCACACCAGTTTCTGCCTTGATATGGACATGCATAGTCCTTTGGTCCTTTGGGTGCATACCTAGGAATAGCACAATGTGCAATACTTGTTGGGGGCGGTTAGGTCTGGCCCAAAATGGCCATGACCATATGTAGCATTTTCTGTGTCAGAGTATCAAGGAGAACTGCCTGATTTAGCTGATAGAGAAAAGATAGCAGGTGAGAGGACCTGGGAACTGGTAAGTGTAGAGGGAGAGTGATGCAGGAAGATGAGCCACAGCATCTGTGATGCAGGCATAAGTTCACATCATCAATGAGCATCTGTGCACCGCCTTCACAGTGTCTACTTAGTGGTTGTCTTCCTTCATCTGTGTGCCCAGGAGCATGCCCATTACCTACCCAGTCACTCAGTGTTTAGTGATCAAGGAATGTATCCTATGTGGAATGGCGGGGATGTCAGTGTCTGACTCAACACTTGTTTGCAGTAAGTAGCCTAAGGTTTGCTGACTGAATTTGCTTCACTTTGTGTGTTCTGAAGCACAAGAATAGTTGAATTTTCCTAATGTAAAACAAAGAGTAATTATAATCCTTATGTGTAAAATGACATTAATAACAGGGTTGTATTGGAAATTAAGTTACTTAGTGCATTTAAATTACTTAGAACATTGCTATTAATTCTAGTCAATCAGTATGTCACTGTCATTACCCACTCAATGTGCAAAACTAAAGGTGCTATTTTCAAATGCAATCTACCCATGCCATTCATTTACTTAAAGCTTGTCACTCTCCACTTTTATAAATCAAGAAATACTGTGTGCACATGGCCTTTGCCCAACAATTCAGATTCTAACCTCCCAACTGATTTGGGACTATTTTTTTCTTAGCTCACACTTTTTAAACTATTTCTTTTCTTTTCCAAAAACTGATAAAAATTTCCTATTACAAGGGTTCAAGAGATTTCCCTTCCTTTGCCCATCTATATAGTAATTCTCTGTGATATGTCTATACAGCAATTTCTATGATGTGTCTACACAGCAATTTTCTTGGTTAGCTCCTTCTGCTATGGAAATTGGCTTCAAAAACCACTCTTACAAAAGAGCTTTGGAATTCCTCTATTATTAATTGTTATTTCTACTCTCTAATAATTATTTCTACTCTTTTTAGCTGCAGTCCATATGTAGCCTAATTACAATGTGCAGTTATTTTATGTAATTACATGATTGTGGTTTTGTTTGTCTGGCCTTCAACTTTCTTACAGGGATCAATTTACCCTATTTATTCTTATGGTTTTCACATTTCACAATGTTTAGATATTTGTACATATTCATGAAATATTTGTCAAATAAATACAAAATTATATAGCTTTCACTTCCATTTCTGGGAAATAGAACTAAAGGTTTTCATTTTATAAACTACCATGTCAGCTATTAGTAATTCTCTTATTTTCTTTGAAATTGCTAGTTCATTTATTTATTTATTTACTTATTTATTTATTTATTTTGTAGAGTTTTACCTTCTCTCTTAGGCAGTGTTTTATTAGGCTATGAAGAGATACCATGACTATAGCAACTCTTACAAAGGAAAGCATTTAACTGGGATTGCTTACAGTTTCAGAAATTAAGTCTATTGTCATTATGGCAGAGAGCATGATGAATGCAGGCAGAAATGGTGCTGGAGAAGTAGATGAGATTCCTATATCTATATGTACAGCCAGCAGGAAGAGAAAAAGCCTCTGAGCTTGTCTTGGGCCCTTAAAACCTCAAAGACCACCCCTAGTGACATACTTCCTCCAACAAAGCTCATAGCGGTCCCAACAATGCCAACATCCCAATCCTATCAAATAGTGCCACTTCCTGGTGGCCAAACATTTAACTATAAGAGCCTATGGGGGCCATTCTCATCCAAACTGCCACATCCTCCTCCTTCTCCAGAGGACATGAAAGGAAAAATTCTTGTGAGTCATGGTTATCATTTGAAATCACAGCATGCTTTTACTGTATTCATTTAAAACTAGTAATTCGGTTTTCATTATTTAAGATATAATGAAGTCATTCAGAGTAAAGAGATCTGCATTCTGTGCTACACACTTGTAGTCTTGGCTTCCTTGAATAAAGGTTTTCTTCCTTTGGCAGCTGATGCAATCACCTGTTCCCCCTTCCTTCTTTACATATATGCTCTTGGAGTGTGTTCCTTTGTCATGATCTAGCATAAATCAAGCCATTTCAATCATAGTGAGGGCTTACAGAAGGCATTAGAAAATTATTCTTCTTGCAACAGGAGAGTAAATATTTTATAGCTGTAGGTAACATACTCTACTACCACCACTGAGCTGTACTATCATGTCCTGCAAGCAGTGGAGGTCATTAGGCATAGATAAACTTGCTTGACTATGTTCCAATAGGACTTGTTTAGGGTGGTAGGGACCAGACTTGGTCAGTGGGCTGTTGTTTACTCATCCCTAGCATAGTGTTCTGCTTCTCAAAGCATGGCTTGGGCCTGCAGCAAATACTTTGGAATGTTTAGAATATGTCACTGTAATCTTACAGGAATTTTACATCTGTGAAGCCTAATATTAAAAACTTTAGACTTACACGGTATAATTATTTTCATTTCCATTTCATGCTCATTCATTTTTTTTTTAAACTGTGTCTGAAGAAAGTCATGGTCTGTGAAAGATCAGATATTCAGTGGTGACAAAAAAAGACCATTCACAACAGAGCATTGAAAACCTCTGGTTCAGATCACCACATAGCTTCAGATCAGCCCAGCAAACCAAGTTGATCTGTGATCAAAGAAACAGGCACTCTCCCATTGTACTTAAACACACGCAAACGTGAGCTTGTTGCTGTCTGAGGTCATCCCACAGAGCCTAGGGAGAGAGCTGCCATAGTGGACAGTACAACCGAGAGATGGGAAGGAATCTGAGCATTGACGATACAATTTGAGACTGTCTTAATAAATGTGCTGTTCACAAGCTACAGTTACCCTGATATTTCTTTCTTCACCTAGTAACTTTTACCGCTCCCTTTATTGAGAATATAGCCAACAATTCCTCACACCCTTCCTGACCCTTATAACCGAATCAATCCTAAAAGCATCAACCTTCCTGCATTTTTCTTCCATGAACTGCCTGTAACTTACTACAGACATCACTTCTTCTCCTCATTTATGGGTTTCTGCTACTATATAATACATGAGTTTTACCAAACAGTATTTCAATTTTGTTAAGATTTAAATACTTTTTTTATTCCTGCTTTATGGTTAAATTGAAAGTATTTATGCTTCAATTTATGAGTATGATATTCAAGAATTTTTGTTTATGATGCTTATTCATGTGAAAAGAAAGGGAAGGAAAAGACAGCAAAGTCTGAACTAAAAAACAAAACAAAACAAACAAACAAACACAAAATCACAATACCCTGTATGTAAAGATCCCTGATCTGGTTAAGTAATGCAACTGCCAGAGTATGTCAAGGGTGACTGGATTGTACCAAGAAAAGTATTCTTTACAATATCATTATATAAAATTCTTTTAAAAACTTTTATTTTGAGCTTCATACATGAAATATGATCATATATACCCTCATCCTCTCTATTCACTCTGTGTTTCCCCACCTTGATCTATTATCAACTTTATATTTGTGTGTGTGTGTGTGTGTGTGTGTGTGTGTGTGTGTGTGTGTGACAACCAATAGATTTGGTTGACGTTTCACACTGTGGAGCCATCCATGGACAAGACATTTGTTATTAATGTCAGGTTAGCTCCCTCCAAAATAAGATGAGTTGCTTAGTATAAATAAAATTCTGCATGTACCTCAAAAGAGGATTGTAATACCCAGGCTGCTCTATGAGAGTCAGGAAAATGTATCTCTTTGATGAGGTTTACAGTTTCATTTCAGTAATGTAAGGCTGACCATTGAAGCCTCTAGCTGCATAAAGGGAAAAGATTATTACAAAGGTAGGAGAGAAGAAATGTACTTCTAGGCTCCAGCCAATACATTCCCCAAATCCCTTTAGCTGAAGACAAGCTTTCAAGGCTTCATTTCCCAAGAAGTGTTAAAAAATAAATCTTGTCTTCAGAAAAGTCCCTGAAGATCATTTTGGTCAGTCACCTGGCAACTGACCATCTATACACAAGTACTACTTGAAATGCTTCCTTCTGCATGGTGCACCATTAAAATATATTTTTTTCCTTCACAGGGAAAAGAAAGCTGCTCAAAAACTTTGGAAGAATTTTTATGTTCTAAAATAGACTTCTTCTAATCTGCCATTGGAATCAGGAAAGGCATCTTTGTGTCCTCAAGCTGTCTTGCAATCCCAGTGACATCTTGGGCTCTATAACTATCATATTCAGTCCTGACGAGACTTAGGATTGGTTTTTTTTTTCCCCTAAGAAAAAGAAAGCCTTCTTTGTTTTAGAGAGAGGCAGCTATCTGTGCCCACTTCAGCACAGCACACACAAATGACTTCCTATTGTCCACACTGGTAGAAAGACACACAAATGACTTCCTATTGTCCACACTGGTAGAAGGACACACAAATGACTTCCTATTGTCCACACTGGTAGAAGGACACACAAATGACTTCCTATTGTCCACACTGGTAGAAGGACACACAAATGACTTCCTATTGTCCACACTGATAGAAGGACACACAAATGACTTCCTATTGTCCACACTGGTAGAAGGACACACAAATGACTTCCTATTGTCCACACTGGTAGAAGGACCGTCGCTTTCACCCACAGCCCCACTTATCCTTATGCTGTATAATAACCCAGTGCTGCCAGCATTACATAATCCATCTGATTGATTCATCTTTGCACCCGAGTTCCTGGCTCCTCTGTGGAGCTAGAAACATTACAAAACCATAAGGATTATTAAGGAGTCTCAGCCCTCCTGTTGCCTCTCAAAGATACTTGATATATGACCTACCCTTGCTGCAATCCCATGAAGTAGGCCCCCCCTTTATGCTATATTACAGATGAGGAAACAGGCCATAAGGCAAGGAACTGCTGAGCCAGGAACCTCTTAACCAGCTAACAGTGCTGTGTTCTGAATACCAGGCTGCTGTTGTTGAAAAGGACATTTCCTATCAGGCGTGAGATTTGTATATCAGTAAGCATAAAATTCAAATGGATCTGCGGGAAAAAAAAAATCTTAGAATTTAGACCCTCCACTGTTAAGTACTAGCTGGGCAGCAACTGTTCTAGTTACCCATGGCTCAAAATGCACTGGCCCCAAACAGCATGCTTCCCAGTTTTGTGTTTGACTTTGTTCAGCTGGTGGTTTTTGCATTTGTTTTATCTCTCAGGAGCATATCAAAGTTTGTCACTGGGGCTTTAGGTATCTGGGGAGAGACATCCAATATGACTTACTTGCCAGGCTGGCAGCTAATGCTGCTATGGGCTGGGAGAACATTGAGACTGTCAAGTAGCACACTTAAATATGGCCTTTCCAGACAGTTTGTGATTCTCACAGCATTGAGACTGGATTTTGATAGGGAATATCCCAATAGGAAAACCTAGCACACCAGAGACAGGGCAAGAGTCCATGTTGATCTGACATGTCTGAATGGGACTCCTTATATTTCTTTGCTCAGGGAAGCACTCAGCACTCAGGACAGTCCAGGTCAAGGGTGATTAAATCCAACATTTCAGTAAAGACAAGAGCTGTTCATGTACACCAAGAGAAACAGTGAAAAATGTTATTTTGAAAACTATCTACAACATCCCATTTCCTCCCCTAATTTAGGCACATTCAGTACTGGTTCTCTCTAACACAGAGGATGCTGGGTAAGAAAGCCTGCCTCAATCCTCTCCTTGAATGTCCCACAGGGCAATGACTTCAGGTATCCTTTTTGAACCACAGTTTCAGTAATATTGGATTGAGCAGGCCCATTACTTGTCTTTATTTGCTTGAGGGAATGAAGGTTTGCAAGCACTGTATTTCAAGAGGTGGGTAGGAAAATCCTGCAGAATAAACAGCCGCTGCACTTCAAAGGATGCCTCTTAAACCTCTGCCCACAGAGATCACTTTCCCCTTCTAGCCTGGGAGGGAAGTTTGCTGGGCATTGCCTCACTTGCTTTGATGTAAATTTTTCCTTGGTTTCCTTTCTTTCTTGATCCATGTGTGAGCCTGGGGAGCTTGTGTCTTTCTGCACCCTCACAATCAAACCCAAGATGCTTTAGATATCTGTCCTGGGGCTATGCCTGCAGCAACACCGACTTTGGATGGGATTTCAAATGTGCCCCCTAATCCAAAATGAAGTGAGTTGAATACTCTGGAATAGCCATTAAGTAAGTAGGAAGAACATCTTACAGATTTTACTGTAACTTAAAACAACTAAATGCATATTTATTTGTCAATTTTTTAAGAGTAAGGTGAAGGCTTTTCTTGGACTCAGGATTCCAATACTGAGATTCAATGTACTCAGTGATTCCTGCCTAAGTCATATTTATTATGTATTACCTGCATTGGCTAGTTTTGATTTATTTGAAATCAAAATGAATAAGATAAAATTTGGGGCAGACCACAGAAATCCTTTTTCTCCCTGCCCCAGCCCCTAGATGATCTCACTACATAACCTTGGTTGTCCTGGAACTTATGGAACTCTCTATGTAGTCCAGGCTGGCCTTGAACTCACAAAGACCCACTGCCTCTGCTTCCTGAGCACCGGGATTTAAAGTATGTGCCACCACGCCAGGCCTTCCATTTCTTTTTGAAAATGATCTTGCCCATCTGAAATAGGATAACATTTCTGACGATTACTCAACCTTCCTGGAGTATTTAACTTCCTTTCTTTCCTAGTTCAGGTTCTATTGGATTATAGAATAGTTTATAGAGTTATGTGTCTCAATAGCCAATGTCACATGCAACACGGAGCTGAACATACTGCATCTTGCTAAGTGTACAAGTCAACTGGTGAGAATAAAAGTAGCCAGACAGAAGTCCCAGGGCTTGGCATCTCCGTGACACTCTCACAGAAAGAAAGGAGGAAGTTGGTCAACCCATCAGTTGGCTGCAATGTTGAAGAACTTCCATTGCATTCTGGTTCTCACTCTGGCTATCAGCATCTTATTGAAAACCCCACTATCCAAAGTCCATAGGAGAAGCCAGGATTTCAGCATAAACTTTTTGGTAATCTAATATGGAAGCTAAGCTTAACTTGAACAATAATTATTTTGAAAGCTTATTCTATGTGCCAGACAGTACTCTAAGTGCTTTATGTATTTTATTTAATATTGGGGTGTAGCAGGCTATGAAATAAGAAAAGAAGATACTGTTAGGGGAAAGACTTAAAAATCATGTTAAGACTTGGGCTAGGAGTCATTTGAAATTTACTGACTATGTATGTGTGACCTCTATTTTCAAGATCACTGCATGATCTAAGAGGACCCTGGAAAACTCTGTATCTACTTTTTAGTAGACCAAGAAATGAGTGCAAAGTTCTCTAGGAGACTTGGCATAGATCTATTACTTATAGGCTACACCTTATATGCGTAATTTTAGTTGTGCAAACTGATCCCCAGTGTGGCATTTACATTCTTTTACAGTAGAGACAGGGAAAGAATAGTAGGGAATCACTAGAAAACTAATACTCACACTTATCTTTGTTATCTGTTTTCTAAAGGAGGGAACTGAGGCTTGATTTCTAGAGACAGGGAAAGAATAGTAGGGAATCACTAGCAAACTAATACTCACATTTATCTTTGCTATCTGTTTTCTAAAGGAGGGAACTGAGGCTTGATTTCTAAGTTGTAAGTGAAAATCTGGACATTAATGTCAGGGACAGTGTTAACTCTTAAAGACAACCTGAGAAACTGCTATTTTCCATCACCATGTTCAGGAAAGTCAAACTTAGATTAACCACATGAATACACATCAAATAAGATCAGAGTCTGAAACAGAATCCTAGCTCATTAAATTCCAAAGCAGAAGCTGCCAGGCAGCGTACCACATTATCTCATTGGTGGGGCAGAGTCCAGAGATACCACAGGTTGCGCTGTTATTGGTTCATGAAGCATAGGGGAAGAGTACTCAGCTCAAGAAAACAGATCAGACTTTGCAGAAGCAATGCCTTGTCAGCCTTAGATCAATTCCAAAGTTGGGAGTCATTCAGCATCAAACTGCATCAGGTATTCAAAATCACCTTGGCTATATATTAAACCAGAGCAAGAGTCTGACCTGTTAAGATGGCTACTATGAAATAAGAAAAGCAAGGAATAATACATGCTGATGTGGACATGGGGAAAGAGGAATCCTTAAGTTCTTTCAGGTGAAAATACAATGGTAGAGCTGCTTGGGCAAATAGAATGGAGGGTTCTCAAAACATTCAAAGTAGATCTACCATATGATGGAGCAATTCCATTCTGGGAATATACCCAAGAGAAATTAGAGTTAGGATTTGAAAAGGGATTTGTACACATATGCTCATACAGCACCAGTCAAAATAGTCAAAAGATCGATGCAAACCAAACTCATCCACAAGAGGAATAAATAAAATATAGAGGGAAAGTGGAAGGGAACAGGAGAGAGAGAGGGAGAGAGAGAGAGAGAGAGAGAGAGAGAGAGAGAGAGAGAGAGAGTGTTGGAATATGACTTAGTTCTTAAAAAGGAAGAAAATCTGACACAGAGCACAACATAATTTTTAATTCTTTTTCCTTTTATATGCTGTTTAGTAGGTCTGGAGTAGAGTCAAGAAATCTGTGTATTTGTAAACTACACCAACTTGGGTTTGTGTCTACAATGGTGTGGAAACACATACTGCAGAGAGTTTAATCAGAAACTTAACTCCTTTAAGTGAGTCCACAGGGATTTTTCCAGGTACAAATGTCTTCACAATAGTTTTTTTCCCCAAGCCTTTCCTTTCAATAAAAAGAAAACAAAACAAAACAAAACAACACACAAAATGTTGTTTTTCCTTGATCTTTTTTTTTTCCTACAAACTAAATATGGGAACATAAGGAAACTACCACTCAAACTCCAAAGTGACTTATGTTGAACCTTCAGGATTAAAATCTCATCCATAAGTAAAGTCAAGAATGAAAGCCTCCTGTAAACAACAAAGAGCTTGAGCACACACTTGGACCGATTCATTCATTGGCTTCTTCTTTCATTCACAGAGAGGAGAGATCAGAGGGATTCCCAGAGGAAATTGGACATTTGGACTGCCAGGGAGGGCTCTCACATCAGAAAATCAGAAATTCCCTCTGTAGTCTGGTTTCCCTGTGCTCTGCCTTCATTAAAAAAAAAAAAAAAAAGCCTCTACAGCAGGGAACCTCCTCTGAGAATTTTGGCAAAAATCTTAATGCAAACAAACAAACAAACAAAAAGCAAAGAAAACAAACAAACCACAAAGAACAGCCATTGGTTGAAACAGAAAGGGTCAGAAAGAGCTGTCTTAAAATATTAAGGCTCCACTATGGGGAGAAAGGGAAGTTTTGTGAAACTGTTGTCTTTTTACGGCACAATTCTAACTGTGAGCCTGCATCCATTAATCTCTATGCAGAATTTCATGGATAGATAGAGGAACAAACACATCATCCTCTCCTTTTTTCCTTTTTTCCTTTTTTTGGTGCACATGTCAGTTTTTCATGAGGTATTTACCACACATGAGTGTAGCATACTCTGTACACAGACATGACTAAGAAGTGTGCATGATCAGAAAGTACATCCCCCCAGTTTCTATCAGTAAAGATAGAGTGTGTTAACATAGTGTGAGGGAGACCAAAATTGCTTCTTTAGGATGCTTTGGAGTTACCTGGCCCCGGGCACCAAACACCCATTTCTGATTCACAAGTGAGATTCTGATTTAGCAGGTCTGGAGTGGAACAAATCATATTGTATTTTTAAATATTGCCCCAAACCTGCACAGATCAGTATTATTCTGAAGAGTAGGTATCATTCAGTTTTGACTTCAGGATCCTGTTCTACTTTGAAACATCATTGAGGGTCCTTGATAGCTTTGGTAGTATATATTGATGTTTACTGAATTAGAAATGTGAAAAGGAGAAGTTTTACAAATATTTTAATTTACCTAAATTAACAATAACTTCACAGATTAACATACATGACTTATTTCAAGGGAAACAACTATATTTTTTTAAAAGAAATTAGCAAACACAATGGCTTATTTTCTCGTTTTTTGGTAACTTTAATGAGTGTATTAATGTGAGAAAACAGGAATTTCATGCATGCTCCTTCATTTAATCCGTTGTAATTTGTAGTCTTGCTTAAAATCTGTGAAGAATATCTCTTCTTGTCAAGATATAATAAGAGAGAAAAGGAGTGCTACATTATAAGACACTAACACAGCATTATCACAGCCATTTCAGGCAATTTAGAGCCAGATATAATGTCTTACATCTGTAATCCCAGCACTAAGGAAGCCTGGATAGGAGGGTCGCTGTGAATCTCACACTAGACTGAGCTACCTAGTAAGTTCAAGGTGAACCTGATCTATAGAGTGAGATGTTGCCTCAAAAGCTAAACAAAGGAAAAAAATAATAATGAAGAAATAAAAGATGCTCATTGTACATCTTCAAAATGCAAAGGACAATAGTTCCTGAGTTTGATTAACTGATGCAGCTTTGGAACCAATCAATGAACTTTCCATGCTGTTACTGAGAAGCCTTTGTTCTCTTTGTACTGTGGGAGAACTAATAGCCAGGCAAGCTTTTGTCCTATCATTAACTGTTCTCTTGGAAATGTATGTTCACTGAGTTAAGCAGACTTTGAAATGTTGGCACATTTCATTATACAGTATCAAAACCAGCATTTTAATACACACCTGCCAACCACGCCAGGAAAGTCTGCATGTATTGGGAATCTGTCAAGTTAAAGTTTCCCTAAATCAGAATTGTTCACTTGAAAGCTTAAGCTTTTTCATTGTCATCAAATACTATCAGTCATTGTCCTTAGAAACAAGTCTCATTTTTTTTCTGGGTGTGGGGGGCAGGGTATACTGACAAATATGCAATCTGCATAACTATATCCATCAGCTTTAAATGAATTAAAAGTTATATTTTGTAAACAGGGTGGCTAATCAAGTTGTCAAGAGGAAACGACAATATAAGTCTTTGCTATTTTGTCACATGGATTACTTGTGTGCTTAAGTATTTAGATTAGATGAAATTATCATGTACACGTATGTGTTAGTTTAGTTAGCTACAATCTTGAGTGAATGTATATTATTTTAACTTATTATAAGTATGTGGAAGTGAATACTACAGTGATTACTGGAGTATTCTAGTGGCACTGATTGATCTGACTGTAATGGGAGTTTTAATCAACATTGATTTCAAACCATGATTTTTGAAAATAATTTTGAATACTTGGACCCTTTATGAGTGTCAGAGAATTACTAGAGAACTGTGCTGAGATCATCCAACCCAGAGAACAACATAGAAAATGGAAACTCACAAGTCCTCACAGAGATTAAAAATTAAATTGAATTTGCTATAAACATTTAATAATCAGGACTTTTCTGTAGAAATCTGGATTCCTATATGGCAGTTTCTCAGAAAATTGAACTCAGATTCACCATTCCTGGGCATACATCCAAAGAACACTCCATCCTACCACAAGGACACTTGCTCAAATATCGATGTAGTAGCCTTATTCATAATAGCCAGAAACTGGAAACAACCTAGATGTCCCCCAACCAAAGAATGGATAAAGAAAATGTGATACATTTACACAATGGAGCACTACTCAGCTGTTAAAAACAATGACATCAGCCAGGCGGTGGTGGTGCATGTCTTTAAATCCCAGCACTCAGGAGGCAGAGCCAGGAGGATCTCTGTAAGTTTGAGGCCAGCCTGGGCTACTGAGTGAGTTCCAGGAAAGACGCAAAGCTACACAGAGAAACCCTGTCTTGAAAACCAAAAACCAAACCAAACCAAACCAAACCAACCAACCAAACAAACAAACAAACAAACAAAAAACCCAATGACATCATGAAATTTGGTGGCAGATGAATGGAACTAGAAAAGACCATCCTGAGTGAGGTAACCCAGACCCAGAAAATAAGCATGGTATTCACTCATTTAAAAATGGATATTAGCCATAAAGTAAAGGATAATCATGCTACAATCCACAGACCCAGAGAGGCTAAGTAACAAGGAGATCTCTAAGTGGGATGCATGTATGTCACTGCAAAGAGAGAATAGAATAAATATCACCAGTGGATGAGGGGTGGGGATGGAAACAGGAGGAATCAGATCAGGGGAGGATGAAGTGGGAGAGTACTGGGAGAGAAAACTGGAATTGGGGGGCATCTCTGGGAAGAGCGAAAACAGTGCAATGGAAACTCTTGGAAATTTATGAGGGTGGCCCTAGCTAAGACTCCTGGTAATTGGGGATACAGAACCTGAATCAGCTATCTCTTGTAATCAGGCAAGACTTCTAGTGGAGGGATTGGGACACCAAGCCAGCCACAAAAAACTTCAGTCTACAATTTGTCTTGTCTACAAGATGTGCTGGAATAAAGGTGGCACAGACATTGTGGGAATGTCCAACCAATGACTGGTCCAGCTTGAGACCCATACTATGAGAAGGAGCTCACTCCTGATACTGCCTGGAGGGCCAGGACCCAGAGACAGGATAGCTCAGAGTTAGGATAGAACCAAATGCAACTGGTTCAAAAAAATGTCAATGAAATGATTCCTAAAGATATTCTGCTAGACCCATAGATTGGTGCCTAGCCCAATGGTCATCAGAGAGGCTTCACTAAGCAAATGATGGAAACATGCAGAGACCCACAGCCAAATATTAGGCAGAGCTTGGGGAATCCTGATGAAAAGGGGGAAGAAGAATTGTAGGAGCCAGAAGAGTCAAGGACACCATAAGAAAACCCACAGAATCAACTCTAATTAGGGCTCACAGAGACTGAACTGACAACCAGGGAGCCTGTATGAGACTGACCTAGGCTCTCTGCATATATTTTAAAATTGTGCAGCTTGGTTTTCTTGTGGGACTCCTAACAGTAGGAACAGGAGTTGTCTCTGATTCTGTTACCTGGTTTTAGGAACCTTTCTTCCTACTGGGTTGCCTTGTCCAGGCTTAATAGAAGAGGATGTGCCTAGTTTCACTGCAACTTGATATTGATCTCCATGGGGTGCCTGCCCTTCTCTGAAAATGGAGGTAGAGTACATAGGGGTATGGGGGAAGGGACTGGGAGGAGAGGGTGGAGAGGAAACTGAGATTGGGATGTAAAAACAAAACAAAAATTATAATAAATAAATCCAAGACATAAGTAAATTAAAAAAAAAAAGAAAGAAATCTGGATTCCAGACTTGTCTTAAGATGATACAGGATATGACAAGGTTCTTTCTTCCCCCTTTTCTGAAAATCCCAGCTAGTTTAGTTCATTCATTACATTTACTTCCTGAAGTACATGTGAGCTTGAATCCCCCAGTCCTGCCATTCCAACAACAATGTGGCAGGTGTTTGCTTGCATTCTATGTGCCAGATTAACACCCTCTATTGGATCTCCTCACAGTGGCTGGTGAAGTCCTTTCTCTCTCCCATCACTGCAGTTTCCTTGTCTTCCAAGTGGAGACACACTTTTGTTTTCTAGGACAGTGGTTGTAACTGTTGCAACAAACAGGGTGCTTGCCATATTGAAGAGTGTGGTGGTCAATCTTCACTGTCAACTTGACTGGATCTAGAATCACCATCCACACATCTGGGTGTCACTCAGGGTCTTTCTGGAAAGGCGTAACTGAAGATGAAAGACCCACGTCAAGTGGGTGTGGCACCATCGATGGGCTGGGATACTGGACTGCATATAAAAAAGTGACTTGAATATCAGTATTAGTCACTCTCTGCTTCCTGACTGAAGCCTCAGGCTCCTGAGGATATACCTAACCTGCCATAGTGGACTTTATACTCAAATGCTGAGACCAAATACACTCTTCCTTTGAAAAGCTGCTTTTGTTGTATTTTGTCACAGCAATGAGAAAAACACCTGATAAAGAGATGCAGTATAATCATGTCATGATCATCACCTTCACTTGGTATTTATAATACCCCGTAATGGATGTATTTTATTGACAAACATGCATGGAACAATAGAGGTCCAGGAAATTTATTTAAAATCAACAGAGGGGGATGGATTTGATCACAGAGCATGGATATGGCTGCAAATTTTTGTCCTTAGCATTAAGAAGTACATTCTAAACAGATGCTGAAATATAGTTCTAACCAGCTCTAATAGTCACCACAATTGCTAATGGTTTGAGGAAAGGAATATTTGCAGAGAGGAGATGCTACTTGTGTTACTGTGTTGTCTGATCATGCAGATGTGTCTATCTGAGGAAGCCCTCCAATACATAACAGTGGGAATAACAAGAGAAACAGCCACAATGCTCAGTATTTCAGTAGGATCAATGTATAATTTATCACATCATCATATTCGTTAGAGAAAACAGTTTGACATTGACAAAAGTTTTAACATTTGTAGAAATAAAATATACTTCCACCTGTGGAAAATTAAATACCACAAGCATGGATATTTTCTTTAGTTGAATCAAGTAAAATTTATAGTTTAAATGAATAAAAGATCTCGGGGCAGTTTGACTCTAGTTAGAGTCACCTGAACTTTGTCACTGACTTCTATTAGACTTCTCCCAACTTTTCCTAACAGCATAATCTTTGGCATTTAATTGAAGGCAATTGACATTCATTCATTCATTCATTCATTCATTCATTCATATTCTCTCTCCTCTCTCTCTCTCTCTCTCTCTCTCTCTCTCTCTCTCTCTCTCTCTCTCTCTGTTATTTTGAGACAGGGTTTTTCTGTGTAGCTTTGTGCCTTTTCTGGAACTCATTCTGTAGACCAGGATGGCCTCAAACTCACAGAGATCTGCCTGGCTCTGCCTCCTAAGTGCTGGGATTAAAGGTGTGTACCACCACCGCCTGGCTCTTATTTGCAATTAAACTGTGAGGTTTTTCAAACATTAAGGGACCCATCATAATATTTCCATCTTTTCATAATTCTGAGAATGACCTTCTTTGGGTTAGTTGGATCCCAAAGGTCCTCTCTTTTCTTATATTTTTACTTCACTTCATCTTTAGTGTACTGTCAAAACATAGTGGAAATGAAACATCACAATGAACTCCTATCTAATTTAGAACAGCTTTTAAAATAAGCAACTAACACATAGATAATGTCAATGTGGCTGAGAAATTCCTCAAAAAACTTTGATTCTGATATCCAAATACCAAATGGTGCAAAGAGAATTCATTTTCTTAAATGCTCACATGTCTACTAGCTAATTAACTCAGTGCTCACCTTGTATGGACCATTGCTATAGACAACATCCAACAAAGGTTTACTTCACAGACCTGAGTGCATCAATGTTCATCTAGCTTTGCCAGATAACATGTAATGGTAAGGCAGAGTGCATTAACTCTTACACCTACTTTACAAGTACTATACAACAGGATGAGCTAGTAGTCCTACTTGAGAGACCAGAAAAATGAAGGCATAGAAAGTTAAGAAACTTTTTCAAATCACAAAGCTAGTAAGTGGTGAGGCTGAAACTTGAACCCATGTCTTACTGATCTCAGGGTCCAGACTTTACTAATATTCAAGGCACTGCACAGCTCATGGGCTGGTCAGGTGGCTTGAACAACATGGATATGTTTCAGATCATAGAGTGGCTTTATCTGTAAAGAACTAAAGATTGCACATCCTACCTAATGGTTTTCAATACAAAATCTGAAACACATGTTGCAGGCAAAATGAGTCATCATCATCCTGTTTTTCAGTTTGCTTTTCTCATGTAGACAAAATCAAGCAAGAGCCATCGCATCCACACTGACTTCTTTCATTTAGCAACTAGTTATCTAGGCAGCTAGAATTTCTTTTGATAAAAACCTACCAATGAAGGAAAAGTCTACATTTACCAAATTTAAGTGAAATGTAGGTAAAACAGTTTTAAAAAGTACTGAGTGGAATGAAGTCAGAGATTCCTAGCTCAAGGCATATTTACACTAACATTTCATTACAAGATGAGCTCTGTAGAATTTAAGCTCCTTAGAAATTATAGTTCCAGGTGTCAATAACTGAGCTACTGGAGGCAAATGGTTATGGAGAAGGTCAGAATAATTGACAGGTGTCAATAACCAACATCCCAATTCAATAGATTTAATATAGTTTTTTTTTTTTTTCAAATCAATGATACACTAAGCTCTCTAAGGTAATGATGAGTTACTTGCATTTACTGGAGTATCAAGAGAAGAATTAAAATATCTTAAGATACTTCCCATAAAATATATTGACTTGTTTTCCCAATTGCAGAATGTGTTATGGTTTTGATGTGATATGCCCCCTCAGACTAACATACTTGAACCCTTATTTTTCCTAGCTGGTGGCACTGTTTTGAGAAGTGGTAAAATCTTTTCAACACAGTATACAGCTGGCAGACATGGGTACAGAGGGGTAGAATTTAACAGCTGTAAGTGGCTCCACTTGTAGTTCCAGCTCGTCCTTTCCTGATCTGCTGAGATTAACATGCACTATAAATTCCCACCACCACAGACCAGAGCACCACTGTCATTCTTTGCCACCATGATAGATACACACCCTTAAAGTATGGGCAAAACAACCCTTCTCATGAGTCACTTCTCTCGGCTATCTGTAGCAGTGATGTGATTGATAAAGGTAACTGGTATCACAAGTGAAATCCTTGTGTTATGAATCTGACCAAGCAGTTCATATGTTTATAACTGGTTTAGGAGAAGAACATAGAAGAATTTGGAGCTAGAAGAGTTATAGCCTTCTTTAAGTGGAGCTCATTCTGGTGAGAGTTTGGAAGATGACAATCCTGAAAGGAATGTCTAGAGTGAAGACTATGCACATGAAGTTATAGACAGGAATAAGGTATCTATTGGAAATTGGTATAGAGGCTACTTTTTTACAACTTGGCTAATAGTCTACCTGCATTCTGCCTAGGTTCTGGTCATTTAAATAAGGCAATGTTTAAAAAAATATACTATTTTGTTTGGTGAAGTAAATTTTAAGATCATATAACATCCCTTTGTGGCAGAGTTATTACCGTTGCACATAAAACAAGACCAGGACACATCTCAAGGGAACAGCATGGTACTGATTTTATAGGAAGCTGAAGTAAATATAGTAGTAGAGACTTTTGCTAAGGGTCTAGAAAAATTCTATGAAGCCTGAGAATATGAAGGTCCTGGGGAGTCATCCTGAGATGCCATTGTGTGAGGCTATGAAGGTGAAGGGTAAGATGCAGTGGAAACCCCATAATGCTGGAGACGTGGCACTGTTTGGAGCTGCCACATGAAAAATCCCATAGCTGTAGGTTAGGGTTTTCCAAACCACTCGGCCATTGATGCCGGACACAGAACAGCAGGATTTGGTGTTCTTCCTCCTGGGGTTTTCAGTCTTCCTTTGCTGTAGTATTTCTTTGCCACCACTCTCTCCTTCCTTTGGAATGGGAAGGGTTTCTCTGTATCATTTTTTTATTGGTATTTTGTACTTATACATGGGTTTATAGTTAAGAAACTGACTCAAGTCTCAGAAAATACTGAACTTCTTAATTATGCCAACACTTAGAATAATCAGGCTAGTAAAATGGCGTGTTTTAAAGTTGAATTCCATGCAAGTTCAACAAACCTATGGGGCCAAGGATAGAATGCTGCAACTTGGATATGAGACATCTCCAAAAAGCACATGTGTTTGAATGCTTATTCTCCTGACTGTAGACACTATTTTGGGAGGTTGTGGAAGCTTTAGGGCCTTAGCTGGCTTATATAGGGCATTAGGGGTAGGTCTTAAGGGGTAAAGGGTAGCTTTCTGAGTGCCTCTGCTCTCTGCTACTGACTTACACTCTCTGCTTCTCAATCCACAATGACTTAGGAACCTACAATATAAGCTCCAGTCCTAGGCATCCCTTCCACCCCACCATGGGCTGTATCTGTTTAAATCATGGACCAAATGAATCGTTCCTCCTTTAAGTCACCTCTGCCAGGTACTGTTACAGTGATATAAAAGCAATGAAAACAGAATGGTTTGGTGTGGTGCCAATTAAGACATCATGACTTTATCAGTAGACACAAGACAAATTGCTTCCCTTTCCCTGATTCTCTATGGGAGCCAAGAGAATATAGGAAAAACAAGTAGATTCATTTAGACCACTGTTATATAGGCAGGGTGGGTGGGATAGAGTAACAATACAGACAGATCATTATTTTGAAAACAGCTGGCTGGAATGAATTAGTTACACTTCTGGCAAAGTCTGCTGGAGAGTTAACAGCAGCTGCTCTTCACCCCTCACCTGGCTTAAGTGGGATATGGTGTTGAAGCTGGCCACCAAGAGAGATGATGCAATGTGTGGCCTTACTTGTAGAAAGCATTAAGTGCAGAAAGTTGCTTGTGCTGGGTGGATTTGAGGCAAGGGATGCTGGGGACAGTCATGATGTGGCCCTCCTTTGGATAGTGGGTTTGTGCTTATGCAGGCATGGCCATCTCCACTTTCTTGAAATTCCAGTAATCCCTCTTTGTATGCAAGAGAATGTGTCACATGGAAAGCAATCGAGGCCAGGTTTAAAACAGCCGTGGTTATGATTCTTGCCTTGAAATTAAACCTCAGCAAGCAAATTGTTTCCTTTTTCCCTGAGAAGATTTTTAAATCCAATTTATTTGAGATTTCTATTTAAATTGAAAATACTGTAGCATCTCATGCAAAGTGAAATCAATCTCTTCAGAAACAGGGGGAGGAGAAGGAGGCAGGGAGGATGTGGGCCAAGCATATGTAGATTAAAACTTGCTTCTTCAAAGCCTCTGCAATATGAGCATCTACTTCTGCCTGCAAGATTAATGGTGGATCCCTGGGACAGAACCACTCTGTTTAACTGCTTTTCTGGTTGCTTAATAAGCATCTCCAACTTAATATATCCAAGCCCAGGCTCCTTGGCATGCTTCTGCCAGCTCCTTGGGCTTTGACTATTCAGAAAAGAGTCAACACATTAGCCTCTGAAGCCAGTCTTAGATTCTCCTTTACTGCACTCTCCACACACAATTAACAGCTGCTTAGCTGCACAATAGCCCCTAATAATCACGGAAAGAATCAGTGAAAACATTGTTAATATATTTTGGACCTCATGAAGCATTATGCAGATTTGAGTATATGTGGTTTATGAGTTTTGTTCTGCTATATGGTAGAGTCTACAAGTTTTGACAAAGACCAGATGAGATCTCTTGACCTACAAAGCCAGAATATCTGCCCCATTGCAAAGAACATACATATTCTAATATTTATATATCATATCACTTTGTTTGTGTGGTCTATGTGATTGTATGTATGCATATAGACAGCATGTGAGTAAATATGTGCGCACACACACACACACACACACACACACACACACACACGCACACACACACATACATATGGAGGTAAGGTTGACACTGGAGTTTTCTTCAGCCCCCTCAACCCTCATACATGTTTAAAAAGCTATACAATTTTCTTCATGAACTGACTCCAGTATCACTATCCAGTCTCTTTCAAGCTGCTTTCTCCATCGACCTGATACAGCAGCTAAGAAGTAGCATTGCATCTGGAGGACTGGGTGACCCCTTTCTCTCTGGCACATAGTTTCCCACTTGCTGGGTTTGGGGCTTAGAATGTCTTTCTTTTTTTGCTTCTGGCAAAGCTCCCAGTTGCTGTCAAGAGTTGATAGAATTGACACTTTCCTAAAGGAAAGCTGAGTCCAGTGACTCCATTATCTTAACAACACAGGGATAGGTTTGACTTCAGAAACTTCTAGGTCCAGGAGCTGAAATCAGCATTGGATCTCTCTCTCTCTCTCTCTCTCTCTCTCTCTCTCTCTCATTCTCTCTCTCATTCTCTCTCTCTCTCTCTCTCATTCTCTCTCTCTCTCCTGCTCTGTTGTTTTTCACTGGCTTGCCTACCAGGCAGATTTTCCCCTTGAGACTGCAGCCAAGCTGCCATGATCTCTCAGAGCTATGAGCTTCCAGAGATTCCAGGGAAATTGTCACTGCATTGGTTTCAATCAGACCACATGCCCAGCCCTGAACCCATGACTTTGGCAAGAATAAAGGCGTGCTTTTATTGGGTCAGAATAATATCAACATGAGCCTGCTGAGTAAGGTCTGAAGGCAGTTCTGTCAAAAGGCTGAGAGAAAAAGCAGGTTGTTTTCCTGGGGGAAGTCAGGGTTTTGTAAGGGGGAGAGATAGGAAATGTGAGCAATGTGGCAAATTTGTGGATATTGGTTAGCTTGTCCTTGACAGCACAGTGGAAACCCTATCTTCTCCTCTGACCTTCACTGACCCTTTCGTTGCTATTTTTCCCTATTTATTTATCCATTCTGGTTCCTGAGGCCATGGACATTTCTCTGTGTCAGCACTGCCCATACAATGTGATAATAATTTATAATAACAATGACTCCTCTCCTACTACAGAGACTGCCATCTTAAATGACCTCTTCTTTTATTCTGTGTGTTTACAACATTCAAATACAGGAGTTATAATGCAGGAGTACAATAAATGCTAGATGTTCATAAATGTATGCTAGACACATTTTTACCGAATAAGAGATGGTTGTGTAAAAGTTGCATTTTAGGAAGATTACACTGGTATTGTATACTAAAGTTGGGAGTGTTGAAGTTGAATGATCATCACTGTGTTCTGTAATAAAATAAGTTGAGGGCCTGGCAGGAGGTTACTGTCAAGGAAGGAAAGATAGAACACAGAGGTATAAAGGATTAAAGGGGAATACTGGAACAGGAAGGATCAAATTGGGATGGGTGATGGGAGGGAAGTGTAGAAGGGGTAATATGGATAAAGGGTAGAGGAGGTATAAATAACACTAAAGACCCTTTGAAAAAGCCATATGAAAGACCATTACTATAGTCGCATACATATATATGTATGTATATATAATCAAATTAGAATTACCCCATAGTGGGGCTACAATGTTTCTACTAGATAACACATGCTAACAACAACAACAACAAAAACCCAGTGCCATGAGTGGGCTGCCTCTTTTCAAATTGTTGGACAATGGGGTTTCATAGACTACAAAACATTATAGGCTATTCTCAATGCTACTGCTTACCCTCTAGAACTAGTCAGTAAGACCCTATTGCTGAAGATAACACATACTTGAGTCACAGAACATGGAGAATCCAAACTGGTACTGATCTGAAAGCTTCATCACCACTTTCTAGCTTTCATAACACTAGAAGGAATTATGCACACTGCCAGAGGAGAAAACTGACCATCAGTCTTATCCAGCTGTGCATCCTGTGGGATACACTAACAACTGACCTGGTAAGACATGTTCACTGGTTCAATAATGTAATGAGCACCACATGAGTAACCAGCCACTCTCTGATTATATTTAAGTCTTATTCTACAAAATGAAACCCATAACTGGCACTATTGCTAGGCCAGAAATCTGTGACTGTATGGATCATGGACTCTAGGGGAGAACCTATTAATATTATTATGTTAAATGGCCATAGTATTACACCAACTCCTAACGACTTACAGCTATACTTATAGAGTAGTGCCTCTCTCAGCCTTCATCTGAAGAGTTTTTATTTGCAGTAGATGGCAACTAGCCTAAAGATCCCTAACCAATCAGCATGTAGAGAATGAGAGATTGGAGAATGGGATCCCTCTACCACATTCCTTTCTTCCAGGGATCATTATGGAAGAGGAGTTGGAAAGGTTGTAAGAGCCAGAGAGATGGTAGATGACGACAAGGAAGCCATGTCTTCAGGACCTAGCAGGGCAGGGGCACATCTGAATCCACAGTGGTTGTGCCTATGCAAGCACAAGCCAGACAAAATGCCATCATGGAAAGGGGAGGTAGGAGTGAAGTCCTACCCTTGACTGGGAAGTTATTGGTAATTGATAGTTGCATGGAGAGGGAGGGTCATTCTTCCTTAAGCATGTGGTCCTTAGCACATTAGCCAATCTCTGGTAGAAAGAATACATCCACAAAAATGAGGGCAGCATACACTTGTCTCAGTAGGTTTCAAAAAATAAAAATGAAATAAAAAAGGGCACAAAGTTTGATAAGTATGGAAGAGCACGGGTCTGAGGGGTATGATAAAATGCATTCTAGGGGACTCTTAAAGAACTACAATGAGAACAAAGTTTAAAGGGGGAAACTTACTGTCTTGAACTAATATTATCATGTCAGTGATCTAAAAATAAATGTCTACATCATCTTTATTTCTTGAGACAGGGTCTCACTGGCCAGCTCTCACTGGCCTGAAACTAGTTATGTAGACCAGCTTGTTCTGAAACTCACAGAAATCTGCCTGCCTGTGGCTCCCAGGTGCTATGATAAAAGGCAGGTACCACCATGCCTCACTTAAATTTCTGAAATCATTATCAATATTTAATATTATTAGAACTGTGGAACTGCCTAAACTAATCATGTAGCTCTACTGATGAGATACAACTTCATGCACAGATTTCTTAAATTGGTCAAAACTGATAAAAAATTTTGACTGAAAAATCTACTATCTACTGGTTATTGATCTATGGGATAGACACCGTCGTCCACTTTATATAAATTAACAAGTCAGAGTCTTTCAGTACCTCCAGAGAGTCTAATTTTAGAGATTAGAAAAGAACGCCAGCAACTTTAAGCTAGCTGTGTGAGGTTATGTATAAGTTGGATGTGCATTAGACCTATCTGAATTGTCATCAAAGTCACAGGAAGTAAGTAAAGACACCTAATTCTTCAAACACTCTTTAGGTCCCAATGTGATTGACTTTAGATTGGAGGTTCATATCAATTTTAATAATCAGTGATATTGCATTTGTACTTGTGTGGTTGTACTAATTATTTTTTCTCATCACTGTGGCAAATCATATAAATCCACTAGGAAGAATTTGTTTTAGCCGGAGATTTTAAAGGGTTCACTCCATGGTCACTTGGCCTCTTGTGGTTGGACCAATTGTCATGGAAGAAGGAACAGATGGCAGAAGGAGGTCTCTTACTTCATGCCAGATAGGATGCAGAGAGTAAGACAGAGAGGAGCTGGGAACAAGATACCACCAAGAACATGTTCTCAAGACTGATCTTGCTTCAATTAAGTCCTACCCTGTAAGTTCTCAGAAACACCCTGAATAATGCCACCAGCTAGGAATAGTTTCTAACACATAAATCTTTTGTGAGGATACTGCGTATCCAGATAATAATAGCAGATAATGCTTCTGAGACAACTAACAAGTCAAAACACCATTACAGACTTTTGAGTTTGTGTTTCTATTGTTAGAGCCAAGTCTCAATGGGTTTTCCTGACAGTATGAAGTCATGACAGAATTCAGGTAAGAGACAATAGCTTGGCTGGAGAGACAGTTCAGAGGTTAAGAGCACCACTGGCTGTTCTTCCAGAGTTCCTGTGTTCAATTCCCAGCAACCACATTATGGCTCACAACCATCTGTAATGAGATCAGGTACCCTCTTCTGGCATGTAGGCATGTATGCAGGCAGAGCATACATAATAAATACATAAATGTTAAAAAAATTTAAAAAGAGAGAATAGCTAATGAAGAGCCTCTGGCTTTGTCTTGTGGGATAATCTCCTAGCTGGCAAGTCAAGCATATTAGATAAAAGCCAATCCTCCTTATGCACAAAGAGGAGTTTACAAGCTGACTATGCTTGAAATGGATTTCTTTAATACCCGTGCTCTTGTTGTCTGTTTTAGGAAGTAATAGCTCTGATAATCAGACTTTGCTCCTGCTCTTTGCTTTTACAAAATTTACTCTCTGAAGGGTCAAAAAGGCGTCTAAAGTCTTAGAGATCTGAGAGGGTCTCATTGCATTGGAAGGGATTCTATAAAGCATTAGGTGAGAGCTGCCCAATCTCAGTGTGATTCCAAAGGACCCACAAGACTTGGTTGAAGTATAGTCTACCAGGTCTTCTTCCTAGAGTTTCCATTTCAGTTAGCCCCTGAAAATTTACATTTCTAACAAGTTCGTAGGCCATACTGGTGCTACTAATTTATGCTCAGTATCTCCCTTTGCATTAAACTAATCCCTGTCCAGAGAAGTAGGGCCTTGTCTCAACCATGTTAGCTAGGTCACAGCTGAAAAGTAGATGAGTAGAACTTTCTGAGGGTCTCTGTGACCTAGAGAGGTTGGAGGGGTATGCATGTGAGGGTGGAAGTTGAGTGTACATGGGTGCATATATATTCTTGACATGCATTACCATGTTTTCAGGTTGGAACATGCCTTTCATCTTCTTAGTTCCTTTCATCTAAATGGAGTGATATCATGCTACATGTAGAGAGACAATTATGCAGAAAAACATGCTAGAAATACCTCCAAAACCTAAAGTCTCCAACTGAACATGCTAATAGGACCATCCTAATAATAAAAACCTGTGTGTTAACAAATTATTAAATATGGAGTCTTATTCCAGCATTTTTTTTTAAGTAAAGAAAAAATAATGAAGAACAAGAAGACCTGTTAGGAGAACGCAGTTCTATTGAATTATGATGGCTATATAAATTTTGTTCTCTTTGTATTAGAAATTCATCATGAATTAAAAACTTTTGCTTTTTAATGAAACCTTACATAACCATATAAAAATATAGGAAGCCATGTTCTAGCACTGTTTCCTTAAAAGTATTACAGAACTTTCATTTTGGACACTGAATGAACACTACAATCTAAGGAGATAAAGTAAGATACCAGCAATATCTATTGCTACTTTTTGTATAGAGCAATATTCATCCACACGCATATGAAAACACCACACGTGAAATGGATGTGTGCTCAAATTTGCCAAGTAGAACATACACTACATATTCATATAAATGTTCACATGCATAAGAGATGTGCTTATTTGTGACTACTGGAGAACAATATATATTTAATACTTCATAAAATTAATTTTCTATTTGGTATTTGTTTTATACACAAGTAGAGAGTTGATATTTGCCAATATTATGCTTACATACATTTGCCCAGAAGCTTTTCAGTCATTTAAATGATATGCTTTTATTATATGTATATTTACATATTGTTGTTCAAGCTACTCTTGATTTTCAAATTGTTAGCTGTTTCAAAGTGGAATAGAAGTTGAGGACCACTTTAAATAATGTCTGAGAAATGACAATCCCATCCACATCAGCTCCTACTTGTTGTTCCTGTTTCATAGCTCATCAATTACAATGTGGTACAAAAATGATTCCAGAATAAGGGACAAATGACCATGTCAGATTTTAGCTCTTTTGTGTATGTGTATGTTTGATATAGGTGTGTGTGTGTGTGTGTGTGTGTGTGGTCTAAATACCTGCTGAGAGAGTTCTGTTTCACAGACCCTAAGCCTTATAGAAAATAATTCTCATTTGAAAAGCTTCCCTTTTATGTTATAGAAGTTGCTAGATATTATCTCAAATATTGTTAAAAGTCTTTTTGACTTCTCCTTTAGGAGGGACTGGCTGGCTTTCTTGCTGGAAGTATGAAGAGACCAACTGGATGTGCACAGGTGTTCTGCGTCCATTATAAGCATCACTGAGAATTCTCCACAACTCTTCTGTCACCTCGCCACACCATGTTCCGATTTGTTAAACAAAGAGAGTGGCAAAGTTGGGACTACCTAATGAGACAGAAAATGCAGCTGCCATCACCCAGGAGAGCTCAAGAGTCACAGCAATATCTGCTCATCTTCTCAGACTTCCACAGACTGACTTTAGCACTGGGCTCTCACAGTCCTCTTTGTTCCCAAATCTCATTGGATGATTTAAAAACTCTGTCTCTTTTCTGGGCAAGGCACAAGACTCAAATATTCCATAAATAGAGGAATAATCCCTCCACTATCAGTTGAACTATTTCCGTGTGATTTGTTTCCTGCTCCTAATTTTAAACTCAAAATAAAATGGTAGTGAAATACTTCTATCTATCCCATAATGTGATATTTTTTTAAACAATGCCTAAAGCAGACAATACTGAACACTATGTCTAGGGAGACTGCTCAGTGGGTAAGGGCACTGGCTGTGAAAGCAGGGGACATGAGTGTGAATTGTAAACACACATGTAATATCTGGGCCAGGCCACCCTGCCTATAACTCCACAATTCGGTATGGAGCCAGGAAGGTCCAGGGAGCTTGCTAGCTACTCAGCTCAGTCAAAGCAGCAAGCTTCAGGTTCAGTGACCCTATCTCAAAAATGAGGTAGAACATTATGAGGAAAACATCCTGTGTTTCCCTCTAGCCTCCAAATACTTGTGCATTGAGTACACATACCCACCCCCACATGCACACACACACACACACACACACACACATAAAGGCATGCTGCAAACACATACCAACTATTAGTATGTACCAGGCTCTTTAGCTGAATCTTCTAAAACTAGACATATACATATTCTTCAATCCAGCAATTCTACTCTCAGTTTTATAGCCAATCAAAATACAAAACTTGTATTTGCCATAAGATGCATATGTAGATGTTCGTAAAATGACACATAATAGTTCCAAACTTATTCAAGAAATGTTGGACAAATTTCAAAATGTGAACTATTGTGGTGGATTCAACATGTGGAAAACTCATGTAGTGGTGAAAATGAAGAAATAAGTTATTACATGGAACAATATATATTATCATCACAAGCTGCTTTAAAAGCACACTATGGAACTGTACTGTGTGATTACTAGTCTAGAAAGAAATAAACCAACTCATGATAACAGAAGTAAAGAGTAGAGACCTGTGAGGGTAAAGTAGAAGCTGAAAGAATGTAACGATCAAAGATGCAGGTGCTAATGCTGTCATAGGTTCCCTAGAACATGTGCGTGTCTATGTTGTGTACATTCCAGAAGCTAATCAGTATCTATCTTGCATAATGATAAAAATAAAAAGGAAGACTGGGTGGTGGTTGCACATGCCTTTAATCCCAGCACTAGGGAGACAGAGCTAGGCGAATCTCTGTAAGTTCGAGGCCAGCCAGGTCTACAGAGGGAGTTCCAGGACAGGCACCAAAACTACACAGAGAAACGCTGTCTCAAAACAAATAAAAAAATAAAAAAATAAAGAAAGAAAGAAAGACAGTTACTGTTATGAAGTTATACACTCCACTTTAATATTAATATTAGAAACATTAATAATTATAGCTAATATAGGTATGACATTTGTATCTATCTCCTTGTCAAAAATTTGGGTCTTAGTAACAAATTCTATGAATTTTAAAAAACTGGTATTAGAAAATAATCCACTCTGGCTTATGTAGGTGAGACTTCAGATCTTATTAAATGGTTTTTAGCAATGAATATTTGACCATGAAGTCATATTAAGCCATAATTAAAACCGATATTAATGCTGTGAAATTGCTAATTATAATTCTCTATTTTTAGATATGTAGGAAGTGATGTGGGGTTTTTGTTGTTGTTGTTGTTGTTTTGTTTTCTTTTTGAGTGAAAACCTCACAATTATAGCTGAAGTTTTCTCCAGTCCTGCCTGGCCCATGGTCAGGACAAATCGCTCTCACCCGCCAGTCCCCCAGCCGCTCAGACCCAACTGAGTAAACACACAGAGACTTATATTACTTATAAACTGTATGGCCGTGGCAGGCTTCTTGCTATCTAGTTCTTTTATCTTAAATTAACCCATTTCTATTCATCTATACCTTGCCACATGACTTGTGGCTTACCAGTAATTTTACATCTCACTTCCTCTGTGTCTGGCTCACGACTCCTGACTCAGCCTTCCTGTTCCCAGAATTCTCTTCTCTCCTTGTCCCACCTATACTTCTTGCCAGGCCACTGGCCAATCAGTGTTCTATTTATTAACCAATCAGAGCAACACATTTAACATACAGAACACCCCACAGCACAAAATCTTCCTACTCCAGCTTCCTAAGTGTTGGTATATGTTACCACCTCTAGCTGAGACACAATCATTAAGGCATTTAAACATGAATTCTTCATAATTCCCAGTTCTCAGGTTCCAAGTTCCCAATTCTCAATTTCTGAGACAAATGGGTGAAGTTTCAGGCATGTTTCTCAGTGAGTTAAATGGCTGCTGGTCTCTGAAGACTAGGGCTCTCTCCATCTGAATAGCTTAAGGTTGAGCCCCTTAAAATGAGACCCCAGCATTGTTCTGAAGCACAAGAACAGAAGCTTTTCATATCTGACCAGAGCAGGACTTTCAACCCCAATGCCTAGGATAAGCACAAAGAACCAGAATGATTCTGACAAGGAGTTAGGACCTTAGGTAATAGGTTGAGCAGATCACATCTCAGCTGGGAGGAATTCTCCACACTTCTAAAAGTCAGTAGGAAAGCAGCCATTTGGAGGAAACAAAGCTACTAATGCAGTAAGCAGAACTGTACCCCGAGAGTTGCAGTTATCTTTTCCATTTTCATTGCTTTTGTCTTATGCTACATTTTTTTTAAACCTGCACCAGAGACTGTGTTGAAGTGATGATTTATTTAGTTCACTTCGTTATAGTCTCTTGTAGGTTGGTTTGCGTGTCTGACCACCATCTAAATCTTCTTTTCATGGAGAACAGAAATGGTTCAGAATGCAGTTAAAGGGATAATTTCTGAAGACTTGAGAAACCAGGATAACAGTGTAGTCACTGTTCTCAGAGTCTACATTTAGCCACCTCATGCTGGTGGGTCCGCATCTTCTCCCCAGGGTCATGCCTTAATGAGCTTAATGGTTCCTTTCCCTCAGACTACTGCTGAAGCTTCCAGTTGTGGAGCAAGCAGCAGCCAGTGAATGGCTCTCATGTCTTCCTAGGAGTGGTTTGGACAGTTTGCTGCAGTTTCCAGGAGTAGGGCATGAGTGTGGAAATCCACCCTTGTGTCAAGCTTCAGCTTCTCAAATGGTCAAGTGTGACAATACTGCCAAATCACCACTGTGAGGAAAATGGTGAAAAGAGAAGCTCCTGTGGTTTTGAACTTCAATTTAATTACTCATTTTTATATAAGATTCATATACCTGCTAATGACATTGTAATATTATAAAAAGCTACAGAAAGTGCCTATGAGATGACTTGACACTTAAATTGTAGTGAGGACTTGTGTCTTGGCATTTTATTTACTAAAGGTGTTAGTTACACTGTCTTTTGTTTTTGTTTTTGTTTTTTGTTTTTTCGTTTTTGTTTTTCAAGACAGGGTTTCTCTGTGTACCTTTCCTGGAACTCACTTGATAGACCAGGCTGGCCACAAACTCACAGCGATCCACCTGACTCTGCCTCCCGAGTGCTGGGATTAAAGGCGTGCGCCACCACCGCCCAGCTACACTGTCTTATATCCATACTGTTTAACACTAAACTCTGAGTATATCTACTTTTCTCATGGTGACCTCCTTGAAGGCTTTTTTTTTTTTTTTTTTTTGCTACAGTAATAAAAACAGCTTGGTACTGGCATAAAAACTGACATGGAATCGAATCGAAGACCCTGACATTAATCTGCACACCTATGAACATATAATTTTTGACAAAGAAGCCAAAACTGTACAATGGAAAAAAGAAAGCATCTTCAACAAACGGGTTGGCATAATTGGATGTCAATGTGTAGAGGTTGCAAATAGATCCATATCTGTCACTGTGCACAAAACTTAAGTCCAAGTGGATCAAGGACCTCAACATAGATCCAGTTACTCTGAACCTGATAGAAGAGAAAGTAGGAAGTAGTCTTAAATGCATTGGCATAGGAGATCACTTTCTAAATATAACACCAGTAGCACAGACACTGAGAGAAACAATCAATCAATGGGACCTCTGTAGTTAGAGTTTTCCTGCCTGGCCCACAGTCAGGACAAATCTCTCTTACCCGCCAGGCCCATAGATGCTCAGACCCAACCAAGTAAACACAAAGAAACATATTGCTTACAAACTGTATGGCCGTGGCAGGCTTTTTGTTATCTACTTCCTCTATCTTAAATTAACCCATTTCTATTAATCTATACTTTGCCACGTGGCTCGTGGCTTACCTGTACCTCACATTTTCCTTGTCATGGTAGTGGCTGGCAGCATCTCTCTCCAGCCTTCCACTTCCTCCAATTCTCCTCCTCCTTGTCCCTCCTACCCTATCCTTCCTGCCTGGCTACTGGCCAATCAGCGTTTTATTTATTTTAACCAATCAGAGCAACACGTTTAACATACAGAACATCCCACAGCACTTCCCCTTTTCATTTTTTTTTCAAAAAGCAAGGTTTTAACTTGTATATAGTACAATTATAGACAACAAAACAATTATCAAGCAAGAATTACAGTTATACTATTAAAGAACATATCCTATCTATCTTATATTTGTGAGTCTAAGGTTTTATAACTAACTTACCTGTTATCATAATTGAGGAAATTATAACTATCTAGTCTTCAACCATATCAAAGACCTCAGAAGGATATAATATTACCTGAGAACTGGGAGAAGGATGCAAGCAACTTTCAGGAGTCTTGCAGGATAGACAGAGACAGCTGGCAGCCTGGACAGTCACCTAATGTTCCTTTGTAAAGTTGGGGCATCTGTCTTCAGCCCACAGGGCTAGAGTCTCTCAGTCACTCTCTCAGTGTCTGTAGAATATCTGGCAGTTTCCTCTGCAAAGCAGGAACCTGAAGGACCATTTTGTCAAGCAAAGTTTAGTGGTCACCTTTGTATGGGTCCTGCATGTCTAGTCGATCAAGCAGTCCAGGCAAGAACTGCTTCTTGCCCAAATGGCTATTTTTGCCAAGGTGAAGATAAACTCCATATGAAGTGTCTTCAATGCCCATCCTCCTCTCTGAAGTAAATCGGTTTTGCCAGGAGCAGACATGTCTCACTGTCCAGAAAGTCTAAATTTTAAAAATATTTTAAATGCCATATTCTGTAGGTCTTTGAAGTATTTGAAGATTACCTATCTATCTGAAATATCTCTATGTATATATAGAAGACTTAACTAACATGGCTATGAGTATGATTATCATAGATGGCTAATTATTAATCTATTTTTAATTATCCATTACAATTTAAAATGAGCTATACAAACATAATACCTTAAACATGAGTAGAAATATGTACACAGTATAACAAAATTAACTTTAAGTTTGTATCAATAGACTAAAATCTATACCAATGTAAAACATTTTAAACAAGTTGTTGCTCTTTAGAAGTAAGTTCCTTAATCTACCCTTTAATCCTGTTATATCTATATCATATCCCCTTTTCTTCTTTAGAAAGAGATCTCATTTATAATCAACCTGCTTTAAAGAAAACATTGTTTTTTCTCTGTCCCACACCAGAGGGCTCTTCTTATTTGGGACACAAGAATCTCTTAACCTTTTCTTTTAACAATATGCCTAGGTTTAGAGAAGGAATGAGCCAATTCCATCTTCAAAGTCAGCTGGGAATTTGGACATAGTTTTTCTTACTACTTCCTGCTGGAGGGGGGCGCTGTATCTTATGGGGACACAAAGAAAATTTTAGGATTATGGAGTAGTCCATGAGGGTAAACCTCTGAGCCAGTTGCCTTGAAACCATTCTGGATGTTGAATCATCTGGGCCATAGTGTCATCAGAGACCTTTCAGGTGGTCTTGGCTGATCAAACCTGATGTATCTTAATCTGGAACAAATCCACAGCCTCTGGATTTCTATGGAAACAAAAGCAGAGACTCTTTTCCAAAGCAACATATCCTTATATCCAAATTTTGAAGTCAAGGTACCTTTAAAATTTACGTATTTGTTTAACTCAACAGCTTTTACGATCAAATCTTTTTCTGCAGTTAAAAATCCCAAAGACAACACAAACCAGATTCTCTGTAAGACTGAAAACACCACTGAGGCTGCTGGCTCCGCCTACCTCAGCTTCCCAAAGTGGCAGTGGTACAGTTTACACCAGCTCTGGGTCTGGAGCCATTGTGTACCATCAACTATCAGAAGCAGTTCTATCAAAGCAGCGCATAGCCCAGAAACCTTTTTTTTTTTTTAACTAGCAAAGGCTAAATCCACCATGCAGCAGAGTAAAGTGCTGCTTGTAGACTCCTCACTCCCTTCACACTGCAGGTCAGACGCACATGCCAGGAACCCGCAATAGTAGCTCAAACCGTCAGGCTGTGGCTAACTTGAGAGAGACAACTAAGAAGCTGTTTTTAGCTCCGTTTTAGAATCTTTTTTGGTCAGGTTTTAGGTGGAAACTCTTGCCAACATGTTGGGTGCCATTTGTAGTTGGAGTTTTCCTGCCTGGCCCAGAGTCAGAACAAATGCTGCCAGCCACCCTGCCATGACAAGGAAAATGTGAGGTACAGGTAAGCCACGAGCCACATGTCAAAGTATAGACTAATAGAAATGGATTAATTTAAGATAGAAGAACTAGATAACAAAAAGCCTGCCACAGCCACACAGTTTGTAAGCAATATAAGTTTCTGTGTGTTTACTTGGTTGGGTCTGAGCATCTATGGGCCTGGCGGGTGAGAGAGATTTGTCCTGACTCTGGACCAGGCAGGAAAACTCCAACTACAGACCTCTTGAAACTGAGAAGCTTTTGTAGAGCAAAGGACACAGTCAATAAGACAAAGTGACAGCCTACAGAATGGGAAAAGGTCTTCACCAATTCCACATCTGACAGAGGGCTGATATCCAGAATATACAAAGAACTCAAGAAATTAGACATCAAAATGCCCAACAGTCCAATTAAGAAATGGCCTATAGAACTAAACAGAGAATTCTCAACATAGGAAGCTCAAATGGCTGAAAGACATTTAAGGAATTGCTCAACATCCCTAATTATCCAGGAAATACAAATCAAAATGACTCTGAGATACCACCTTACACCTGTCAGAATGGCTAAGATAAAAAACACTGAAACCTTCTTTTATTCAGCTTTTTATCTATTGTACCATGTCCATGTTTCAGGTACTGTTAGGCCCTGAAAATATAATTACAAAAAAGTCAAGAAAAAGTTATGCTATCTGTAGGAATGATAGTTTGAGGAAGAGGAGAGATAAAGAATATGCAAACACACATATAAGCCACTATAGATTCTGCTCAAGAAAACAAATAAACACCATGTACAGCAACACTATTGGGTAGAATCACTAGACATAGGGCCTGAGTGAAGAAGGGAAGGTCACCATGAACCCTGTTCTGAGCAGCTATCAAACTGGAAGGGGTCAAGACATGATATTTTCTTTGCATGGGGCTACATGATTGAATTCAGGCTACCATGGCACATGGATGTGGACTCTTATCTGAGGCAACCATTCTACCATGATCCAATGTCACCAGAGAAGGAAACAAACCAAATATCACTGTTGCTGTCTGCTGGGCAATTGTACTTTGGAAACAGTGTCGCCTCACAATAAGACTTCTTACAAAGAAATACTGACCATACAAACAGATAGGTTGAATTGTCTATCATTAACTCACATCAATATAATGATCCATCACCATAATACCTTTTTATATTTCCTCTTCATCACCAGGAGAACCTTAAAACCATGCTTCCTAGAATGTTATGCTGTGTGTTTCTGGCTTAGATATGGCACCCAGAACCAAAGGAAGATGGAAGAGAAATAGTAGCCATTATTCTCCGGTGGGATTTTCTGGCAGACAATTCATTGCAGCAGCTGGCTGGAACACTCGAGAGTTCCTGAGTGGCTGAGATAATGGTCAGTGGCTTGCCTTCACATCTGTGGGCTCTTTCCAATCAATCAGTCTGATCTTGAAAGCTATGGGGACCATCGACTCGGATGGGTTCACAATTACTTCAAGCTTTCTTCGGTGTGGGCTACTAACCATTTCTTTATTTGCCCTACCCTAGCCATCCTGTCAGATGTCTCAGCATGACATTCATTTATTCCATATCTATCTTATCAGACTATCTAGAGTGGCTCCTATGTTTCTATTTAAAGCCAAACTGATGTCTATGCACCCCTCTTCATCAGTCAAAGTAATCCATTAGTCAAATGGGTGCTTTACCCAAAAGTTATTATCACTAACTGACTGTAAAATCCTAAGTGATTTCCAGGTAGTCAGCAGTTAACTGTTTTACACACTTTACTCAGATAATTACATGTAATTGAGAAACTAGTAAGGGGACAGTATTTGTGTATTATGTATCTATGTTCCAACCAGAGTGACTGTTCCCTTAATTACAGCACAACTCTGCAACCAGGGTGTCAATGTTAATACCATCATTGGATTCCAATCCCTCCAGCTCTACTTGTGCATGGGTATTTAGTTCTAAATAATTTTACCCCATGTTGTGCCTTGTGCCTACCACCATCATCAAGACACTAATTCTGTCAGCAAGGACTCCAAGCATACTTTTGAATTTCAGTCCTTAAAGTGTTCCTACAGGTGGCAGAAGCCTCTCTGTTTCCCAGATTAAAAAGACTAAAGCACATAGACAGCTTAAGTAATTAATTTATACAACTGAAGTTAGAAGATAGCAGAACCAGAATGTGAATCCAAATTATCTTATACCAAAGCCAGTGGCCTGGCCAGCAGCAGAGTGGAGCTGTTCCTACCCCTGCTCCTGAGGACAGTCACTGTAACCTTTCCTGTCTTACTGGCTATCTCTCTCACTTTTCAAAAACATGAAATGAGAGAGCCATTCCTGAGGGTGAGCAATAAATGAGGCATAAATTATGCTTTTTCCATATTTTGTCCTCCCCTGTGACTTTGCAAGGAACTAACCACTTTGACAAAGAGCCATTTGACACCTTGTAGGATTCGTTTTTTTACTACAAATGATATAGCTATTGCTGAGTTGGCAGTCATTTTTAAGTTGAGCAGGCAACAAACATGTCTCTCTTAGAAACCAGATTGGAAGATAATAGAAGAGTACTGATTATGTAGACCCCAGGTTGGATGCAGTTACCAGGGAGGTAGCCTTATAAATCTCAACAGCATTGCCACACCAGCTATGGATGTTAATAGGGGTCTGAAGGAGCACAAATACTGTAATTGAAATCCTCGGATAATCTCAAATCTTCATTTTACCCAATTGTTTCAGTGCCCTCTTGGGCAAGCCTTGATAGGAATGGATAACAAGCATTCCTGTGACTGATACATGTTTCCTTTGCTCTTTTTTGCCCCAACAGAACCCAGCTACAGGGATGCTCAGCTTGAGTGGGAGGAGCAGAGCTGGGGAAGCAAAGCCTCTTACCAAGTGGCTGAAGAGGAACTTGTCTCCTCTGTGACAAATAAAAATACTGTCCATGCATCTTTTTGACATCTCCAAGTCAAATGTGTAACATACAGTCTCAGAGTCACAAGGTGGGACTGAAAGAAAAAAAAATGATCTTTACATATGACACACCATTGATGTGTCACTTCCTGCCTAGTCTAGGGCTCAAAAATCACTGGTTTAGTTTGTACTATCATAGTATAAGCAAATTCAAAGCTTGGATTGATTGCAAATTTGAAGTTAGAGGAAATCTTGAAACCTTATGTGTTTGCGTGTAGGTGTGTTTGTGTGTGGGTGTGTTGTGTGTGGGTGTGTTTGTGTGTGGGTGTGTTTGTGTGGGTGTGTTGTGTGTGGGTGTGTTGTGTGTGGGTGTGTTTGCATTGCTGTGATAAACAGTGCTGATGAGACAAGTATAAGGATCTGCAGTTTACTTTCTTAAAATTTAGAGTCCATCTTATATCCTGCAAGAATCCTCTTGATGTGTCCTTTGAGGAGGAGGAATACCATGGTCTCAAGCCCTGCCCCTCCCCCCCATAAGAAGCAACATGGAGTCAAACAGTTACAACAGCATTCATGTGCTGAAGGTGGGACCACATGACTTAATCATGGCTCAGCTACCTTGTACTGAAAATTAACATGCTAGCACATGGATTTGGGGAGATTGATTATTTTGGGTGGTTATTATAAAACACAGCATATCATTTCAGCTTGTTTTCGATATAATGAATCAAGACCTCAGAAAACTGGCAATGGCTTGCAGCACTGGAGGAAAATTCAAGCATGACTGCATAATTGTATCTTGCACATCATCACAGCAAGAAGACTGTGTTATCTTTACTATTCAAAAGACACAGCTATTTTGGCAGTGCAGTTATTAAAACTGGAATGATACAAAGATTAACACGGCCTCTATATAAGGATGACAGCCAAATCTGTGAAGTGTTTCACATTTTTAGCTGGGAGTAGTAGGTTACTATTGTAATCTCAGCACATGGGAGGCTAGGTCAGAAGGACTACTATGGATTTGAGGTCAGTGTGGACTATTCTGTGAGTTCCAGGCCAGACTGTGCCTGGAAGACCCTGTATAAGATCCTGTCTCAAAATTAAATAAACATAGGGGCTATTCATTAAGTCTTTACTAAAACATGTGCACATACCATATGCACATGCACCACACACACAAACAAACCACACCACACACAGATAGTACACAACACATACATACAGCACATATACACTACACAAACACACCACATATATACCACACATTTTTACACACATACACCACCACGACCAACACACACATGCACATACCATATACAAAAACATCATATATACTCATCTCATACCTCCCACATACACTATACATATAAATACACTCCCATATCACACACAAACACTACACTGCATACACACATACCACCACCACACAAGACATAGACACACACACACACACACACAGAGAGAGAGAGAGAGAGAGAGAGAGAGAGAGAGAGAGAGAGAGAGAGAGAAAGTATACTAACTGGAATAATCACTGATAAACATTCTGATTGACCATACATTATTTCTGCTCCCACAAGGTTGATTCTAACTAGGTCTGACATTTTATCTCTGCATTATCCAATTTTAGCAAACATATTAATTCGGATAACCTGATAACCCTAAAAAAAAAAACCAAAACAAACCAAAACAAAAAACCCTAAGTATCTAACCATAACTCTTAGGGGATAGCTTCAAGTGAGACCCAATGTATTAAGGAATGTTTGGCCAACACATAAGGTTTCAAGAGTGTAGTTTTATCTCAATATTTCTTTTCTTTTCTTTTCTTTTTTTTTTTTTGAGCTGAGGATCGAACACAGGGTCTTGTGCTTGCTAGGCAAGTGCTCTACCACTGAGCTAAATCCCCAACCCAGTTATCTCAATATTTCTAAAATGAGGATAGTGGTATTTATAATTTAGGGATAGTTATCTATCTATCTATCTATCTATCTATCTATCTATCTATCTAATTATATATGGATAACATGTATATATTATATCCATGATTATAGGCTATGAAAATAATCTTCAAATTTAAATGGCTTAAAACACAGGAGTCTGTAGTAGTTTGGTGAGGGTTTCTTCTCCTTTTCAATGCTTACTTTATGTGAATTCAAGCAACAAAGGGATGAGCCATTGATCTGGACCGTCACCAACTACTGTGTCGCAGGACTAGTCTATATGGTCTCATTTTAGTAAATATGCTCTGTTACACACTAAAACATGTTACTTCACCCACACTTTGTGCAATTCTAGAATTCCAGGAAATATAAAAAGTTACAATACGTCTGGAAATACCTAGACTATTTGGCAGCTTGTTCAAGTACAAAGCCTTATATATTCAATCAAAGTTGATACTATCAGAAAAGCTACACAACAGAATCAGTCCCCAACAGATGGGCAGCTACTAGTCTTTAATATACTTATTGGTGAACTTGCTTTCTCTTCTCTCTCCTCAGTGTACCATCTTCCTCTCATAGTAACTTATTGCCTAGCTTTTAGCTAGATTTGCAGTTTCCTGGTAACAGATGATATTTTCTAGGTAAGCAGATTAATGAGACTAAAATAGGGCAGAATGAAAAGTAAGTGGAAATGATTGTCCTTAAGGGAAAAGTCATGCCCTCTGCCATCCTTCTTTTCCATTGGTTGGAATAGGACCCTTATAGATAGAGGTAGAGTAGCCACCTTACCCAGGAGGCCTATAGTCCAAGTAGAATCCCTTCAGTCTGCTCTAGGAATTATCTGGATCTAGACTTCATTTGACATGGAAGTTTCTAGGTGACTTAAGCTACAGCTATTTGGGATTTTTTCTTTCACTTCCCCCTGTCAAGAACTGAACAGTGCTCAGAAAGTTTACACAGAGACTTCAACTCCCAGTCACTGAGGAGCTTGGGATGTAACTCAGTGACAGAGCATCTGCCTAGCATGTACAAGGCCCTAGGTTTATCATGAGATCTGCAAAGAAACACCAGTGTATTGGTCTGCAATCAATGCAACATCAAGTTAGTCTTTGCTGAAGCTAAAATAACTGGATGTGTGCAGATGTGGAAGGTCCACAGTTCTGAGATTCTGTCTTCCCAACCTGTGATCATCAGCACATTGAATGTGGTTTCAGGCACAAGGTACAAAGATGATATTTTTCATAGAATTACCCCCTCTCCCCATTATCTCTGTTTAGATCAATATTAAATAACCCCTATAAAACCTTACTATCTCTTTATGCTTCCCTAAACTTGTCCCACAATGTAAGCCATATAGATACCTCTGAGTGGATAAAAAGCCAAGTGGATTGAGAATAGAGAGCATCATGACTCACTTCCTGGGTCTGTCCTTCTGAAAGCTTCCTGCCACCCAAATACAATCAAGATTCTAAAGTTCTACATATTCAGGAAGACAGGGATGAGAAAGTACGTGAATCTGATATCTTAATAAATAAAATTGTATAACATAGGGCAGGGAGGAAGGATCCTCATTGTCCTACTTCATATCCATCCTTCCCAATAGCAGATGTGGACTCCTATTTTCAAATAGGTCATACATTACAGTCCTCACAGGAAATTCTGTTGCTTGGCTTAAACACCCCAACGTCTGTCTGTATTCTACAAGCCCTCTTACTTCACAAGTGAGACTTCTCAATGATGTATGGACCATGCCACATTTTCCTGTCTCTGGGAGACAGACAGAAATGGCTTCCTACTATTCTTCCAAATATCTCACATTTGTATTAGAAATGGTAACCTGTTTGATATTGCTAACCACAGCACATTTTTACCGGTCAGTCATTCTCACCCATTCATTTTTTACTTTGAATATTTATTTTGTGTGTGTGTGTGTGTGTGTGTGTGTGTGTGTGTGTGTGTGTGTGTGCATATATTTGAAGAGGCCTGCAGAGGCTACCAGCACCAAATTCCTCTAGAGCTAGAGCTATAGGCATTTCTCACTTTCACTTAGAATGTGCCCTCTCTGTCCATGAAGTTTAAAAGACAGCTCTCCTGCCAACTCTCTATCCCTTTACCTGTGATAATTTCATTATGTGAAATTGTCTTAATTTGACATTTATATGCTTCTTGCATTCACATTTCTACTTTACTTCCACTAAGTTGCAAACTGAATATAAGCCTGGGATTTTTGAATGTTTTCCTTATGTACATATGACTCCACCAAGTATAACACCCAATATCAATCAGCAGGGCTTATTCCTACGTCTCTGGGTATATTCAACACCAAACTGATACCAAGCTATAATTTTTGTGAAAATCTTGACTACAAGGCACTGATTCAAATCAAAATTCAACATGGAATGTGAAATGGGTTTATAGGGGACAGAGATGGAGTAGAAGAGGCAATACAAGTCAACAGTCAGGGAAAGCTAGGGATGGGTCCAGAGAGAACACCAAACTGATTGAAAAATAAAACTCCCATTTGTGTGTCTACAGAACAGGCTAATCAAAACTGGGTAAAGTGAAGCCTTTGTCAGAAGCCTTCAAAGTGATTGCACTGCATGGCAAGTTGTTGGTATCAAGCCTGAAATGAAACAGTGGTTTTTACATTATGCTCCGGGAAGTGATACTCACTAAAGAACTCCTTCAACTTTTCTCTGGCATCTATTGATCATATCCATAGAAATTAAGAGGAGAAGGCAATTAAGTTTAAAATTTAATGGTGTTCTGCTGTTGTTAATTTACTGGCTGGCTCGATCAATGTGTCACCCTAGATAGAAATCTATGCACCCCTGTGTGCTAGAAAATTCTATGATGCCCTTTTAGCTAAATTTATAACAATAACATGTAACCAGTGACTAAAGGGATACTGCACAAAGAGGTGAGAGAGCGACTCCAAGTACCCACAAGAATTCAATCAGTATTTTAAAGGAGATCATTTAAATAAGAATAAAAGCTTTTGGAATTGTATTTACTTTAGTACTTGTCAATTTTGGGATTCACCAAGTGTTCCATGAACCACATTCATTAAAAAAAAGTATATATTTCCTCCCAAAGAGTGCTAAAAAGTATGTATGTGCCATGGACATCCACTTTGCCTGACAATGACAAGAGGTCCACCCATGTTATGATTTAGTCTGGAAAGTGTTATTTAAGATACAACACGAGTGGACTAGGAAGCTGCAAAGGCTTATTCACTTCACTCTGAGCCAATGGGCTTTCTTGTAGTAAGACATAAGATAAAACTTCTGATAATTAGATATAAGTAACTAAAATACTCCTTCCTGCAGAATCTACCTAGGATAGGTTATATATTGGTTAAACTTAACTTTCACTTTCTCTAAATTAACTGTAGACATATATTTATAACTATTTAAAGATATAGGAAAATATAAAGTAAGTTTAAGTGTTTTTCTCATTATTTTTATATGTCATCCTATTCTGAATTTCCCAAAGGTCTTCAGAAATGTAACTTACAATAGCAAAAATATATTCCATCTTATCAAAGATTTACCATTTACTGCTATTGCACAGAACACGTTTCTTGCTTTCACATTCTTTCTGAAGTCCTGATAATTGCTCTAGGAGCAATTGATTTTCTTCAAAGGTGATAATGCGTTGTGCATGAACAGCCAAGAGCAACCCCTGGAAAGCTGGGCATGAAGTGAGAAGGGAACCAGAGGTAAGCAAAGATAGACAGGGGTAGAAGCATGCTGAGACAAAGGACACCATAGACAGAAGGAACCACTCCAGGGGAAGAAAGGCTTTTTGTATCCATCTTGAGACCAGATTACTGTAACTGAAATCCATTTTCATTCCCACTGACATTAGGAGGAAACTTGTGCTCTGTCTATCACTATAGTATCCACAAAACCCATGGTGGTTGTAGTTATGGAAGGGCTACAGCAATCAACGCTTCAATTGCTCTTCATATAGTCATCTCCACTAGATTGCAGATTCAGCACATTAAGCACAGTGCAGATGATGGGAATAGCTAAAAAGCATTGTGTGGGATCTGTATATATACAGTAAGCTGCATTATACTGGTAAATAGAAAGTTGTGTTTAAGCTGGATAAAAGCAGACTCTGACAGTGAGGAGACCCTGCACTTTAAGTCCCAAGCATGTTTATTTTAAAGGTCCCTCCAACCTAGGCTGGTCCCCCAATCCTGTGTCAGAGAGAAAGACAAACAGTGAAGTGGCTATATCCCTGAGCAAGAAAACAAACTATTTCCAATAGAGGTTACTCTGTTTATCCCATGGCATAATAACATCAGAGATAAGATCAGGAAATGGGAAGCTCTTCAAATAAATTTCTTTTCTTTTCTTTTTTTCTTATTCGAGACAGGGTTTCTCTGTGTAGCTTTGTGCCTTTCCTGGGACTCCCTTGGCAGCCCAGGCTGGCCTCAAACTCACAGAGATTCACCTGGCTCTGCCTCCCAAGTGCTGGGATTAAAGGCGTGCACCACCACTGTCTGGCGACAGAAATTTCAATAGGGAGTTCCTTAATAGGGTACTCCAGCTGATGGCCTCAACTTCTCTGATTGATTTTCCTGAATGTTTGTAAATCTCCAATTTGATGATGGTACCTTTGTTTGCTCTCTCAATCTGACTACTCCAGTCATCTCTGCCACAGGCCATGAACTCCTGATCTGTTGATGCTTTGTGATCTCTTTGCTGCTTCTATCTGCTAATTGTTATTTGTTCATTAACTTTTGCTTATTATATACTTACTAGATGCACTCATTCAAAAATAGGTATGATGGATCCTTCTATGGACTGTATGGAATGTAAGTCCAGCGTAATTGGTTTGGTCTCTCTCAAAAGACTGTAACTAAGTTATTTGTACTCATATACTCCATACTGGACCCTAGGAGGTGTCCATTTTTGTTTTTATCTTGGGTCACAGGGAACTATTTCATTTGAGCTGTGTTTCTTTTTAAAATACATTTTAATTTGTTTAAATTATATGATGATTATCACTACTTTAAAAAATTCTAGTACAGTGGTTATGGAGGTATGAGTCCCAGATCAGGAGCAGGAACTATTTCTGGATAACTGCTGGGAATGCACATTATTGGGCACTAGCCCAAGTCTCTGTAATCAGAGACCCTGATAGGACCAGGATTGTGGGCAGCCATCCATGTCAAGAAGCTATTCGTGGACCTGTTGTCTTCTGTCAGAGACATCTAGGTAAATATTCATTCTGGTTTTCGTTCCACTATAGGGAAGAACAGAAAGTGCTTTGGAGTCTTGAACATAGAGATGAGGGGGTCAACGTTGTCACATATGGATACAGATGATCATCAAATGCAATGCCCAAGACTATATCTCAACCACTTCTAGTAGGCTGCTTATCATGTGCCTATCAGCACCTACTTTGCTCTTTATTATGCTATAAGTCTGTCTGTTACCTGGACATGAGTGATGGTATTTAAAAAAAAAAAAAAAAGTCCTTTATTCATGGAGTGGCCCATCCTAAGAAATGAATGCTAAGAAGAAAGATGAAAAGTGCTGTCATTGGAGACACATCCCATGACGGAATGGAAGAACTGGGCTTTCAGACATTGAGCATGGTAGGGGTTGCTCAAAAGATCCCTTCAAAGGTTACCACATTGAGATTTGGTAACATAAACTTTGTCCCATTTAAAAAAGAAATACTCCACAAATGGATTCTCAGCCAGATAGTTTTGTTGTTATAGAGAGAAGAGGTGACTTTTTAAAAGCCTCAGTCCTTATTTCTTACAGAGACCAAACATTAACAAACAAAAACAGAAAACTATTTTATGCTCATTTGTTATGCTTTTTGGGGGACAGGGCTATACTAAAGCTACTGTCTCAGAAAGGATGCCAATGATGTATCTTTCTAGGCTTCTCTTCTGATCTTCCTGTGTAATGAAGCAGGTGTCAATTATGGTGCCAATCTGGACAAAAGAAAGCATACTGAAAACACAATCAAGTTCAAGGGTAATGAGTGAAACACTTTAATTAAGTTTTCCTGAATTGCAGGTCTCTGTGAAGGTACATGAAGAGTTTGTCTTTATTTATGTATTGCTTTGATTTCACTGGGGATGATGTCGCTTCACGAGCATCTTAAAATTAGAATCTTCTATGGGCAAATGGGGAATTAGGGAAAAACAGAAATGAGATTTCTTTGTATTGATCTTATCACTCATTTCAAAGATGAGATAATACTTGCTATCAACTGCAAACACATTCATTCAACTCCCATAAAACTAGTATTAGTCCCATTTGATTTTGTGCTTGAATCAGGATTTAGTTATATTTATTCAATTCTCAGAGCTTGTATTTTGCAAAAATGAAAGATTCAAGTCTGAAACATTGCTTACTCCCTGTCCATTAAAAGATCAAGGGAAAGAAAATTACTTGCTTTCAGAATTAGTCTCTGAATAAAATTCTTTATTTCTTTCTATCTAACATGCATATTTTGAACTCAAAATCAAAGCAGAACCAGAATTTTCAACACCTTGAAAATAATTTCATCTTCTTAACCTGCCCATTACTTTTCTTAGAAAAGAAAGTTGCTTGCCAGCTGAAAGGTCAGGATCTTTGTCTGTGCAGTGTGAGCAATGGTCTTGCTTTCCCTTAGGAAAGATGTTCATTTTCTCAGATGCTTCACTGGATCACTGGGAATGGTCCTGAGCCTGAGTTTTGTTTTGTAAAGGCATACCCATATTCAGGCAAGTTTATGTTTCATGACCATCAAAAATGGTGAAAGAATGTCCTAGACCTTTGCCTAACAAGAAGGGCTATCCCCATGTTATCCACAGTGTGACTGTTTCTCAGTACAACACTTCTGTTTACCCATGACTGGTTCCTTCTCTTCCACAAAGGCTTATTCTCAAGACATTGCTCCATAAACCTCCAGAAAACAAATATGTTTTCAGGGAATTGCCCAAGATATTACTATACATAATGAAGTAACGTTTAGGTTTCCCTTATTCTATAGGAGTAGGTTATGCTGGAAAGAAAGGGAGTAGAGACTACCCCAACTCATACAAGATTGCAACTCAAGCCGTTCAACATAGTCTTCAGAAGGCATTTTTCTCTGGAAAGCATCCAGAGATATTTTAACTGTCATCTCAATGTATTAGTTTTTGAGAGCATACAGACCCACTTTGGAGTTCTACAGACTCTCTTGGAATCAGAATCATGTGTCCTAACATTGGAAAGAGCATAAAAGTGTCAATGAAACAAATAGTTGGTTTCTCCAGAAGATAACATGATTGACAAATCCTTAGCTAAATTAACCAAAAGAAAGGAGAGAGAAGATCCAAATTAATATAGCTATAGATGAAAAGGAAACTGCCACAGGTGCCAATGAAATCCAGAAAATCACAATGATACACTAAAAACTTATATCTCCCTTAATTTATAAAATCTGAAAGAAATAGATGAATTTCTAGATGTACCTGACCTATCAAAGTTAAGCCAAGATGAGATCAACAATTTTAAAAAGTTATAATAAACAATGAGATTATAGTAACTGAAAAAAATCTGGGTTTACCTCAAAATTCTGTTTTCAATTTTGGTACTGGGGTTGAACTGAGGATTATATACATGCTGGGTAAATGCCATACCACTGAGCCACACCCTTCTAGTCCTGAGCTAATTGCTTTGGAGAGTTGATTCACCTTTCCCACATCCTTTTAGAGATTACACAACAGTGGACTGTTAAGTAGACCTTGGGAAAAACAAGTTATAGTTTTGGCTTATCAACTACTCATTACTAACTCATAACATATGCTCTACTGGTACAACAAAACCATATGGTTAAATGCTTCATATCTGCCTCTCCTAACACACAAGCAAAGATTAAACCATTTAGAAGCATGGTCCCTGGGACAATGTCACCAGAACTACTTAAGATGTTAACAAAAAATTGCAGGCATTTGTATCTCAGTGCTCTGTCCTTTTTTATGATTAATTACATTTTTATTCTAAACTTGGTTTTAGGTTTTTTTGTAATTTTTATTATTATTATTATTATTATTATTATTATTATTATATTTGTGTTTTAATTTTGTACATTAGCCATGGGTTCCCCTGTCCTTCCCCCTCCTGCCCCCCCCCCCACTTTCCCACCATCCCCTCCTCTCAATTCCCATCTCCTCCAAGGCCAAGACTCCCCTAGGGATTCATTTCAACCTGGTGGATTCAGTACAGGCAGGTCCAGTCCCCTCCTTCCAGGCTGAGCAAAGTGTCCCTGTGTAAGCCCAAGGTTCCAAATAGCCAGCTCATGCACTAAGGACAGGTCCCGGTCCCACAGCCTGGATGCCTCCCAAACAGTTCAAGCTATTCAATTGTCTCACTTATCCAGAGGGCCTGATCCAGCTGGGGGCTCCACGGCTGTTGGTTCATAATTCATGTGCTTCTACAATCCCATGGAAACTGAATAATGCTCAACTGAATCACCAATGGTTTAAGGAAGAAATAAAGAAAGAAATTAAAGACTTCCCAGAGATCAGTGAAAATGAATACACCACATACCCAAACTTATGGGACACTATGAAAGCAGTGCTAAGAGGGAAATTCATAGCACTAAATGCCCACATAAAGAAGCTGGAGAAATCTAATGCTAGTGACTTGACAGCGCACCTGAAAGCCCTTGAACAGGAAGAAGCAAAGTCTCCCAGGAGGAACAGACACCAGGAAATTATCAAATTGAGAGCTGAAATCAATAAAACAGAAATAAAGAGAACAATACAAAGGATTAATGAAACAAAGAGTTGGTTCTTTGAGAAGATCAACAAGATAGACAAGCCCTTATCCAAACTAACCAAAAGACAGAGAGAGAGCATCCAAATTAACAAAATCAGAAATGAGAAGGGGGCATAACAACAGACAATGAGGAAATCCAGAGAATCATCAGCTCTGTGCTTTTTATAACAGTCACAAACATGTAGATGTGGAAGCAGAGTGGTGGTGACCATGGGCTGGGTGACAAGAGCAGTCAAAGTATGCACAATTTCAGTAAGATATAAAGAATAAGTTCAAGAGATGTATTTTATGATATGGCATCTGTGTTAATAAGAATATATTGCATTCTTAAAAATCATTAACCAGTTGCTTTTTCACCTCCCTGAAATCATTAAATTTCTGAGGCTAATTAGCTACATTTAACCATTCTACCACATATACATATTCCCAAACAGCATGGTGTAGATGAAAATATGTGTAACTTTTGTCAATTAAAAATAAATGAGTACAAAGAAAACAGTTATAGATTCCCAGCTTTCATTTCAGCTTCTGAGTCTTGAATCAACATTAGGATATAGCTTTTAGGTAAACATTCTTGAGGTGCCCCCCCTTTCCTTCTCTCTCCCCCTCACCACATAGTCTAGGTTAGCCTTGACTTCAACACATTGATAGATAGGTACCACATACCTAAGTTAAATCAAGACCAGATGAACCATTTAAATAGTCCAATAACACCTAAGGAAATAGAATCACTCATTAAAAGTCTCCCAACCAAAAAAAGCCTAGAACCAGATGGTTTCACTGCAGAATTCTACCAGATCTTCAAAGAAGACTTAATATCAATACTCTTTACATTGTTCCACATAATAGAAGCAGAAGATATATTACCAAACTCCTTCTATGAGGCTATAATTACCCTGATTCCTAAACCAAACAAAGACGCAACAAAGAAAGAGAACTACAGACCGATCTCCCTCATGAACATCGATGCAAAAATTCTGGCAAACAGAATCCAAGACCACATCAAAACAATTATCCACCATGATCAAGTAGACTTCATCCCAGGGATGCAAGGGTGGTTCAACATATGAAAGTCTGTCAATGTAATACACCATATAAACAAAATCAAAGAAAAAAACCACATGATCATCTCACTAGATGCAGAAAAGGCATTTGACAAAATCCAACACCCCTTCATGATAAAGGTCTTGGAGCCATCAGGAATACAGGGAACATACCTAAACATAATAAAGGCAATCTACAGCAAGTCAACAGCCAACATCAAATTAAATGGAAAGAAACTCAAAGCAATACCACTAAAATCAGGAACAAGGCAAGGCTGTCCCCACTCCCGATACTTATTCAATATAGTACTTGAAGTTCTAGCCAGAGCTATAAGACAACATAAGGAGATTAAGGGGATACAAATTGAAAAGGAAGAAGTCAAGCTTTCCCTATTTGCAGATGACATGATAGTATATATGAGTGACCCCCAAAATTCACTCAAGGAACTGATACAGCTAATAAAAACCTTCAGCAACATAGCAGGATACAAGATCAACTACAAAAAAATCAGTAGCTCTCCTAAATACAATAGACAAACAGGCTGAGAAGGAAATCAGAGATACATCACCCTTTACAATAGCCACAAATGATATAAAATACCTTGGGGTTATTCTAACTAAGCATGTGAAGGACCTATATGACAAGAACTTTAAGTCCCTTGAAAAAGAAATTGAAGAAGATGTCAGAAAATGGAAAGACCTCCCATGCTCATGGATAGGCAAGATTAACATAGTAAAAATGACAATCTTACCAAAAGCAATCTACAGATTCAATGCAATACCCATCAAATTACCAACACAATTCTTCACAGATCTGGAAAGAATAATACTCAACTTCATATGCAAAAACAAAAAACCCAGGATAGCCAGAAGAATCCTGTACAATAAAACAACCTCTCGAGGCATCATGATCCCTGACCTCAAACTCTACTATAGAGCTACCATAATAAAAACAGCTTGGTACTGGCATAAAAACCAACATGTGGACCAATGGAATCAAATTGAAGACCCTGACATTAATCCGCACAACTATGAACATATAATTTTTGACAAGGAAGCCAAAACTGTACAATGGAAAAAAGAAAGCATCTTCAACAAATGCTGCTGGCATAACTGGATGTCAATGTGTAGAGGCTGCAAATAGATCCATATCTGTCACTGTGGACAAAACTTAAGTCCAAAGACGTCAACATAAATCCAGTTTCTCTGAACGTGATAGAAGTGAAAGTAGGAAGTAGTCTTGAATGCATTGGCATAGGAGATCACTTTCTAAATATAACACCAATAGTATAGACACTGAGAGAAACAATCAATCAATGGAACCTGTTGAAACTGAGAAGCTTTTGTAGAGCAAAGGACATGGTCAACAAGACAAAGCAACAGCCTACAGAAAGGGGAAGAGTTCTTCACCAACCCCACATCTGACAGAGGGCTGATATCCAGAATATATAAAGAACTCAAGAAATTAGACAACAAAATGCCCAATGGTCCAATTAAGAAATGGGCTATAGAACTAAACAGAGAATTCTCAACAGAGGAAGTTCAAATTGCTGAAAGACATTTAAAGAATTGCTCAACATCCCTAATTATCCAGGAAATGCAAATCAAAACGACTGTGAGATACCACCTTACACCTGTCAGAGTGGCTAAGACCAAAAACACAGGAGACAGCTTATGCTGGAGAGGATGTGGAGCAAGGGGAACTCTCCTCCACTGCTGGTGAGAATGCAAGCTTGTACAGCCACTTTGGAAACCAATATGGCGCTTCCTTAGAAAATTGGGAATCCAAAATTGGGGCTGGAGAGATGGGTCAGAGGTTAAGAGGACTGCTTGCTCTTCCAAAGTTCCTGAGTTCAATTCCTAGCAACCACATAGTGGCTCACAACCATCTGTATTGAGATCTGGCGCCCTCTTCTTGCCTTCAGGGATGTGTGCAGGCAGATCACTGTACACATAATAAATTTTAAAAAAATTTTGAAAATTGGGAATCCATCTCCCCCAAGACCCAGCTATAGCACTCTTGGGCATATACCCAAGGAATGCTCAATCATACCACAAGGGCATTTGCTCAGCTATGTTCATATCAGCATTGTTTGTAATAGCCAGAACCTGGAAACAACCTAGATGCCCTTCAACTGAAGAATGGATAAAGAAAATATGGTACATATACACAATGGAGTACTACTCAGCAAAGAAAAACAATGACATTATGAGGTTTGCAGGCAAATGGATGGATCTAGAAAAAATTATCCTGAGTGAGGTAACCCAGACTCAGAAGGACAAACATGGTATGTACTCACTCATAGTAGTATACTAGATGTAAAACAAAGATGAGTAGACAGCTACACAACTCCAGAGAGGCTACCTAGAAAACGGGACCCTAGGAAAGACCCAGGGATTACCCAATTACAGAGAAATGGATGAGATCTACATGAACAACCTGGACAATAGTGGGAGTAATGAAGGGCAAGGTTTGAGGGAAAGAAAGCTTAAGGGAGCAGGAGATCCCAGCTGGATCAAGAACAGAAAGGGAGAACAAGGTATAACAGACCATGATAAATGAAGACCACATGAGAACAGGAATAGGCAGAGTGCTGGAGAGGTCCCCTTTAATCCACAATGATATATCCTCTGTAGACTGCTGGCAATGGTCGAGAGAAAGCCTGAACTGACCTAGTCTGGTGATCAGATGGCCAAATACCCTACCAGTTGAGCTGGAACTCTCATCCAATAACTGATGGAAGTGGATGCAGAGATCCTCAGCCAGGCCCCAGGTGGAGCTCCAGGTGTCCAATTGTCGAGAAAGAGGAGGGACTGTAAGGGCGTGAATTGTTGAACCAAAGATTGGAAAAAGCACAGGGACAAATAGCCAAATGAATGGAAGCACATGAATTATGAACCAAAGGCTGTGGAGCCCCCCAGCTGGATCAGGCCCTCTGGATAAGTGAGACAACTGAATAGCTTGAATTGTTTGGGAGGCATCCAGGCTGTGGGACTGGGACCTGTCCTTAGTGCATGAGCTGGCTGTTTGGAACCATGGGCTTACACAGGGACACTTTCCTCAGCCTGAAAGGAGGGGACTGGACCTTCCTGTACTGAATCCACCAGGTTGAAATGAATCCCTAAGGGAGTCTTTGCCCTGGAGGAGATGGGAATGGAGGGGAGGGGATGAGGGTAAGGTGTTGTTTGGGCAGGAGGTGGGAGGACAGGGGAACCCATGGCTGATGTGTAAAATTAAAACACAAATATAATAATAAAACAATGCAAAAATTTTACAAAACATTGTCTCTGAGCACTGCTTAAGATACCCAAGTGTCTTGGGTTGGGGATTCAGCTCAGTGGTAGAACGCTTGCCTAGCAAGCATAAGGCCCTGGGTTCGGTCCTCAGCTCTGATTTAAAAAAAAAAAAAAAGATTCCCAAGTCTTTTCAGAAGATCAGAAAAGGACTTCCATGTCTCTTTTAACCAGTGGCTGGGCTTCATCAATGGAATACAGTGAATGGGCATAGCTGCCTGCTTCTGAGTTTATGACTCTAGCATAAGGATGTTTGAAATAGCTAATCTTGAGATCAAAGACAGAAAGAAGGACATTAAGACTGCTAGGAACAACTGTTAGGCTGGTGAATAGAGGAACCAAGATGCTTACAATCAGGTTACAGTACAAACACGTGCATATGTGGGTAGAAAAGGCAATGTTTAAAGGTACAGAAGAACACTTGAAAGACTCCATACATGTACTGGCTCTATTTCTTACAGAGAGAGCAGGGTAACCCAGAAGAGCTGCCCTATTCTTGTGTAATTCATTTGTTGACGAATGTTACCTGTTTTGAAGTTACCAAGTGTTCTTTAACACCACAGCTGCCATTATGCTCTAAATGTACAGCAGGAGCCCTATTGGTAGAGTGTCTGCCACCTGCTCTACTTCGAAGGGATGTATGAAGAGTTCATTTCTCACTTCAGTTCTTCTTCTTCTTCTTCTTCTTCTTCTTCTTCTTCTTCTTCTTCTTCTTCTTCTTCTTCTTCTTCTTCTTCTTCTTCTTCTTCTTCTCCTTCTTCTTCTTCTTCTCCTCCTCCTCCTCCTCCTCCTCCTCCTCCTCCTCCTCCTCCTCCTCCTTCCTCCTCCTCCTTCTCCTCCTCCTCCTTCTCCTCCTCCTCCTTCTTAATCCTTTGTTAACTAAGAAATACCCAAGAGTTAAGCTTTAGGGTGCCAAGATGAGAGGTCATAGACAGCCACCAGTGCTTCTATCAATAAAGAGTAAGCATGTGGAGGCCTGGGAGGGATGTGAATTCTTTGACCTCAACATTGTAGTTAATTGCCATTTGAATCATGATGTTGGCGATCAATATCCCAGGAATAATGAATGTAAAGCCTGACAAATAGTTCCTTAAAAACTATCTAGCACAAATCTGGCATATTGCTGTTTGTCAAATTAGTCCTATGCCAGATGCTTACACAAAGTCTGTTGCCCATTGCCAAATGGCCTTGCTGCACATTTTCTCATTAGATAGGATTGACATTCTTCACAGATACTCGATCAAATAGAATTAACAACAAAGAGATTCATATTTGCATTTTGCACCTACCATGTCTGTTGCCTCTCCACACCCCACTCACCTGCTGGTTCAGGCTCATCCTTCCTTTGTGGATCTGGAATGTACCAGAATTGCCAAGAACAGGGTTACAGTTTGCATTTTGATCAGAGAGAGAGGAAACAGTGTGGCACCAAGAGGAGTTGCCTTTCTAGTGTGCACTCTTTCTGTCATGTCTGAAATATGCTGCATTTTCACATTGCACACATTTTAACATCCTAATGTAGGGCCTGTCAATCGCTAGCACAAATTGCAAAAGGGTAAAGGACTCTGCAATGGCTCTTTTGTCAAGACAGAGCATTTGGGACACTACATCTGACCCACTCAAACCCCATCATTCTTCAAAAAACTCAAAAGCCTTGAGTCTGCTAGAGCTCAAGGTCAGCAAGTGCTCTTGTCTCTAGAGATTAATCCATTTCTCTCCCTATCTTAGTGAAATAAAGCATTGCCATCGCAGCCAGGCCAAAACGAACAGCTAGATGTGTGTACTGTTTCAGATGAAAATATATCATCATTCAAACAGGGAGTATGTGAGCTCATGATTGACAGCTACGGTATTCAACATTCACAATTCCCTCTTCAGGGATATTCGGCATCGATTGAAACAGAATGCAGTGTTTAGGAACTACTCAGGGGTACTCTCAATAAAATGCTTCAAATAATGATTGTCCAAAGCTTGCTAGACACTTTGTAAATGTCAGAAACACATTAAATATGTTAAATGAGCATGTCCAATATCCAGAAAACAACACGAGTGATTTACAATCAATTTCACACATGCCTGAGAATGCCTCCCTGATGCAAGACAAAAAGGTCCTCTTTGACCAGGGCACATCAACCCCAAGTTTGGTTCTGGTGCAGTATTTAAATTCATTAGTCTGCTCAACATAAACTATGGAATACTTTCTTATGGGTAAGTGTATATGCTTTGGGGCTCAATAAGTGATTCAAATTGAATTATGCCTTCTATGGCTGAGTAAGGACTAGAGTAGAAGCCATGCTTCATTAAAAGTAGATGAAAAAGAAAGCAACGGCACACCTTCAGTTAAAGGATTCTGGCCATAACCCTCCCTCCCTCGGGTTCTTCAGACCTTCTCCATATCCAGGTATTCGGGCACTCAGTCCTTTCGCCTCTCATGAGTCCTCTTGCTGCATTCTTGGGGAGGGACCACCCGATCATGCACCACTTAGATGCCTTCATAATTTCCAGTACATGTGGCCAGGAAAATTTTGCCAGTAAAATTCTACTGAGTCCACCTTTTCAACATAAAATTCCTAACCTTAGGTTTCCATAGGTCCTATTTGCTCTGTGTACTTTAATTTTTTTTTTTAATTTTATATGTTCAAGTGTTTTCCCTGTCTGTATATGAGTGTAACACATGCATTATAGTGCTTTTTAAGGCCAGAAGAGGGTGTTGGATCCCCTGAACTGAGTTTACTTAGTTCATATGTACATGTTGTTCATTTGTATGTATTGCCATATGTTTTTATGGCTGACACTTAAGAATAGATGATTGAAAGGGTGGTTACCTTTCTCTCGGGAGTCACTAATTGCATGTAACTCTTCATCTACTTTGGGGCTTTGTGTAGACTCCACTATCACATTGGCATGTCAACTGGTTCTGTTCTTATTAAAGGTCTTATTAAAGCAGCCAGATTTTTGTAATTTCCTGAGTACAGCTTTCCTGTCATATATAGAGGACACAATCTCACAGCAGGTGTTTTGGTCTTCTGGTTCTTACAATCCTCCTGTCCACTCTTCTTCAATGTTCCCTTAAGGATTTGGGTTGTGAATGTATCTATTGGGGGCTGGGTACCCTGTAGTTAGCTGTTCTTAGTTTGAGAAGCTGTGATTTTTCTGTAAAGGACCCCATCTGCTACAAAACAAGCTTATTTGATGTGTGTCTGGGGGGTGAGATTTACCCCTTTCAAATTGGATCTGGGCACAGGATGAATGTCCCATACAAAAGCTGGAGGTTGGATGTGGTACAGGTCAACTAAAGTTGGGCAAGCTGGCCATAAGGAGCTGGAACACAGGATATGCAACTGATATTAAGCTTGGGGTTTGGGGAAGGCACATACAGGATTGACCAGATTGGTTTACCAAGACTGTTGTTTTAATGGAGTCAAAATATGTAGTGCTTCGGATTCTACGTGTCATGTACTAAGTGTTGTGCAGTCATCATTGTTACCTGGTGTGGTCCTTATAGATCCACTGAAATTCATCAATGTCAACAAGGGAGTTCAAATTCCCAAAAGATGGGCTTTGCATTAACCGAATTTGATGCTTTGTAGAAATCTACTTATTTACCTTTTATACTCCCCACACCTCTGAATTTACTTCAGTCTTATTTGATTTTTTTTTTTTTTTTTGAGGTCTATTTTCTCGTGCTGTTGTGTAGGCATCTGTCCATGAGCCTTCATAAACCAGGGTGGTAGGATTCATTCCCAAGGCCTACCCACCAACTGCCCAAATCTGGTTACTTAATCCCAAACCATTAACCCAGGCACATCTGCTGGTTTGAGACTCACATACTCAACTTTCTGTTCAACATTGATAACCACAATTATCTGGAGTTTACTTCCTACTCCACATGTCCTCAAAGGATAGTATCTTCCTTACCATAAATGTGCCCTTTCCTCCTTAGTCCCCATGATAGTAGCCCCCAAAACAAACTAGAAAGCAAGGGACTCCTTTTTCTCAACATAAAAGAATCTTGAGTAGCTACAGGATCCTCAGCAGCAAGAAAGGAAATATGGTATCTTCAACTTTTTTTAAAAAACACATAGAACTTTTGGGATCCCATGCTCCTACCTTTGGTCTAGTACTGAGTACTAAGGTATAGTTCTGTACTCTGCAAAAATGTGCTATAACTCTGATAATAAATGGCTATTACAATGGGGCTTTGTGTTGGTAAGGAAATTAGAGGAGTCCTTGTCTCCAGGACACTATGCACTAAACCAGACTTTGTTACTCAGTTATGGCAAATAGACGCCTTGGGCCATGCACATTTGATATTAGATCCTCCAGTTTATTTGGTGGGAGTGTAGTGTCCTGATTATTTAAATATGAGAAGAGGAGTTGAAATTTAATGGGGTAGCCAAATATACACGTAAGCAAGATTTTTTCCACAAGTTCATTAATTTTCAATTCCATTATAAAACACAAATGATAAACATATAAAGGCTGTATTCAAAAAGCATGTGTCCCTCTCCCAGAAAATATTGTTCAATAGCCTAAACATGAATGATAAGACCTTCCATATTCTGTCCACTCCATCTCCCTTCTAGTTCAAACAAATCAAATCAAATCAAAATAAACAAAGTGCCCACCTCTGTTTTTTCTCTGGCACTTTGTATTCCAGCACAAATGAAGTGAGTGCCACTTCCTACATCATTTCCTATATGCCTGAGTCCACAGCTTACTTCTAGTTTCTAAGGAGTCTTCCTATAATTGGAGCATAAATACCTCTGTCTTTCATAACCAACTTGTGACATTGTAGATCATCTCCTACAAGAAGCTCCCTCTCTCCTACTCTTCCTCTCCTCTCCTTTTCCCCTTGTCCCTATCCCTTCCTCCATCTCTACACTTTCTTTAATAATGTGGGTGGATCATTGTTTTCTCAAAGTAGACTTGACTTCCTTGCAGGTGAAGGCCTACCTCATTTATATTTGTCCTCCAGCATGGAAGCCATTCTAGTGTGGACATGCACTGAACATCTGGGAAATAAAATACGTTTTAAACATCTTGATTAAAGTGAAGCAGCAGGCAGCTTGTCTCATACTGACACATGATTATTTAACCTAATCATCTTCAAGCCCTCTAAGGATGAAGAGCTCACAGATCTTCAGACTAGATTACTTTTTTCTTCTTTACAAAAGACCTACAAGAGAAGTTTATTTCTGTTTTACAGCAGACAGATGGAAACTTAGTGGTTTTGTTCAGGTTACATAGTAACAAAGCTCACTGAAACTTCTCTTCTGGCTTTACTGCCTGGTTTTCTTTTGGCAACACAGAAGCCATAGTCAGTATACTTTAGCTTTTTAGCAGGTACAATATAATGCATTTTTTCATTAACCACTAACTCAAATTTAGCATCCTCCTTCAAATTATGTAAGACAGACAGCACACCAGACTCAGTAGTAGCCACCGTTGGCATATGCAGAAAACACAGAGGTTTTCATGGAATCCCACAGTTAAGGTGGATTCACTGAAGCATTGTTTATCTTCTTCATTATTTAAAAGCTACCATGTCTGTGAGACTCAAAGGTGGAGTTTTCTATTTACTCTATGCAGATGGCACATCTCCATCACATTCATAAATAAACATCTGAAATACTTTGGAAACTAGATTTTAGTATGACTCATTTTCTTAGCTACCTTGTGTATTTCATCTTGTACCTTTAGGACACATGGTACTGGGAAGGGGTTTGGAGCAGTATATCACTTGGTTTGGGCTTCAGGATGAAAAGCAGGTGAAGAAGGCTGGAGACTTGCTCCTCACTTGACTTCCTCACTAGGTGACCCATCCAGTGATGGAGATGTCTGCTATGTACCATGCACCCTCTGCTCTCTCTGGAAAAAGGGCCTCACTCCTTCCACATTCAGCTGAGGCTTCCCCTGTCTGTCCCTCCCTTGTGCTTCTTACTATTATGACATAGTGCATTGCTTCTTAGTAATGCGACAAGGTGCATTGGGCCACCATTTAACCCCAGGGCCTTTGTTCTCTCCTTTGACTTAAAGGACAGTTGTGAGATGGGCCAAGGCTACAGACTTGCCAGCTGCTGTCAGAGCTCAGTCTTGTGATTATTATCTACATTACTTTTTATTCTAAGGACATGGCTTCAGAATTCCCAACACACAGCACCACAACAACCATTAACAAATGCCTAGAGTTGGCTCCATGATAGAAATTATGGGCTAGCCTCGGCATTATTTAGTTCTGAGGATGTTTCTCTGTGATTGAGTTATACTCCTCTATGGAAACTTAGAAAACCTTTAAAACTTTTCACTCATCACTTATACTTTTCTACCTGGTATCTATGTCAACAAAAAGAACTTTTGGCTCATTAATGGTCATACAAGAAACTAGATAATTGGAAGTGATGGTCATGGATAAGTGGAACACAGGTGTTTTGTTTTGTTTGTTTACAAAAGGCTCACCAGAAGAAGGAGAAGATGCAGAGTACATGTAGTAAATAGTAGGTGGAACTAGTGACATGTCTATAAAACCTAAGAGAGGGACTTGACAGTGTGCAGAGGAAAGCAGTCAGCTTTGGGTTGTCACACCATGCTGTCAATCACCTGTTAGGATGGACTTGAGTCAGTCCTTTAATGTTCTCAATATCAGAGTCTCTCACCATGGGATAGACTGCTACCACTAATCTCACAATGGTGCTGTAATGAGTGTTGGAGTTGAGAAAAGCAAATACCTGCAATTAGCATAAACATTCAACAGCTTGCCTTGCTTTTACTCACTTTTTAAGTATGTTGTACCATCCAGTGCCACACACATCCTTTCAACCCTTCTTCTAGTGACGGCAAATGATTCAGCACACTAAAGAGAATCTGATTCATCAACCTTTGCTGTCACACAGACACAGAAAGGCAGCAAACAGATAATTAATGCCCTTGTGCTAAATCTCTGTTATAAAGCCAAGCAGTCACAAGGATGATATGGACCTATCCCTACTGACTGCTCCACTCCACTCCAGACAATCTCATTATGGAACAATTGTATTCAGATTAGTGGGATCTGTGTAACAGACACATGGTTCCACTTCTTGTACTTCAGTTTCAGATGAGCATGTGTGTCTAATTAACTGGACATGACAGTGAACCATTCATCACACTGATGGAGGGAGCTTCTGCCATCCCTGAGGGGAACATTAACCACTGCTTCTTTCCTGGGAGGGATGGGTTTGCCATGAAAGCTGCCTTTTTTATTCTTTTTTGGATCTAAGTCTTCTATCTGGATAGTAGAAATTGGGTACTGAAGTGTGTAATTCAATTCCCTTTCATTTTCAGTCTTTAGTGACAGGCATATATAAATGATTTGTCCTTATAACTGAATGTGCACTTATGGGCTTGTAGAGGATCCCCAATTCAAGGCAATAAAGGGATTATATATAAACGTCAGAGGGGAGGAAGGAGGCTGGGCCTCTCTGTCCTCTTTACTCACATCTCTTTTCATTAGCCAGAGATCAAGACATATTTTCTGCAGGTTTTTTTTTCTTCCTACAGACATTACTTTTGGCCTCCCAGGCTTATGATCTTTATTGTGACTATTTTTTTTTTTTTTTTTTGTGTGTGTGAGATTTAGTGCAAAAGAAGACATAGGAAATGTATAAATAAATGAGTGTAGCCATATGCCAATACAACTTTACTAAAACAAGCAGTGGGACAATTGAGTGTGTAGGGTATAGATTCCCAATTTCTGTATTAGGTGTGTGCTTCTAAGAGTGTGATCTTAAGGACACTCACAGATGCATTGGTGAGTTATTTAGAAAGGCAATTTCTTATGCCTTGCCTTAACCCTACTCAGTTACACATCTTGGAGATGAGGCTCTGAAATCTGTGTTTGAAACAGTTTTCTAGGAAATCCTGATGCATACAATGTTGAAGAACACTGGCTTGGGTCAAGGGTCTATACCTATAATCCAAATAGAGAATTTTCTTCTACCAATTTACAGATAGAACTCATCTCAGAGGCTTGTGGTCAGTTTAGTTTCAATGATTACAAGAGCATCACTATTTATGCATTTGTTCAATATAAATACAACATATAGAAATATAAGTCCATGGAGAATTTCTCAGAGACTATTAGTTTGCTCTCCCTTCATTGTATAGACTACTTGTTCATTTGTTGACTAAGACAAGCATCTCCTAAAGCAGATAATCCCTCAGTACTTGCTTCTACAAGGGTGCACAGCTTCACAGACATGCTTGTCTGGATCATGGAGTTCAGAATCAGAAGATTTTTCCTCCACCTGGATTGGAATGGTTGACATTCTCAAAATGCAAAACTAAAAATGGCAGAAAAATAGAAAAGGCACTCTACATAATCTGTTAAGCAGATGTCACAGTAAGTCAGTTAGATTTTCAGGAAAGCGCAAATAATGCTCTCAAGTATAGGGTTTATAAAATATGAAATGCCTCAGAGATGCAATCATCAGCTCTGCAAGTCTTAGGTGTAATATCTTCGTGTTATGACAAGAACTGAACACAAATATGAGCTACAGACATCAAAATGATGTTTTACTCTTTCTTTGAATTATTGGACCATTGTTGGTAAGTCAGGTACATATATCAGTCTAACAAACCAAGCCTATGAAGTAAATAGTGTTATCAATGTTTTACAGCTAAGAACATGTGATGTTCAGAACGGGTACAATAGTGTTTGACATTACAGAGGTTGGAAATGGCAAAAGACGAGACTCTCATCTTTTTATATGCATGTGAATATTCTTGCAAATATTCTTAGGAAGTTACAGTACAATGGTCAGCTCTGCCCCACAGATATATAGTCTCTTCTATGGTCTGGTGTTGTCATGGAAAGCCCAGCTCCCTTCCACTAAGTGAAGTCGCTCGACTGCTTTCAGACAGTAATATTATGCAATCAATAACACATGTCATGTGAGGATATGGATGAGAAAAGGGTAGAATTAGTATCATAGAGGCATGATGGACCTTTCAGCAACCACATCATGGAATAGCAGAATGCTTGCATGGTAGGATTGTATATCCTTAGGGAATGCCATGCTTTTCCTTTCTTCTCCCCATGAAAGTGATTATCCATGTGTTTGATCTGTTCTGTTTTGCTTTGTTTTTCCATTGTAGTTCTCCTTCCCCTGCTCATATGTATTTGGTGTATGGGATTGGATAAGGACCACACATCTCAGGTTTTAGTTATGAAGACATCCCAGCTATGAGGAAGTATCACCCTACACCCTAGGTATGAGGGAGTATTCCCACCTTGAACATCTTAGGAGTTGGGGTCATCTAAAGACTAGGCTTTTGAGCTGCCTCCTTTGGGGGAAATGGAGGCTATGTTCTATGTGGGAGGAGGGTGGATACAGATGTTTGGGGCTGGAAGGAAGTTCTGTAGAAAAGACAGCCAGTGTTGCCCAAAACAGAATGTTCTCATTTCCTAAGGGAGAATGTCACCACACACACACACACACACACACACACACACACACACACACACACACACACACACCTGCCTTATTTTTAAGGCCTTTTGTAATGAGGTAGGACCCTTCATCAAAGAAATGTGTAGTAGTCTAGATGTGAAATGTCTACTCCAGTCTCAGGGGTCAGAGGCTTTGGTCACTTGGTCATTTAAGGAAGTGATGCAAAATCTAAGTGGCCACTTGGAGCATGTCTCTAGGAAGATGCACTTTGTTCCTGGCCCTTTGCAGTCTCTCTGTTTTCTAGCTATGTTGAGGTGAACAGCTGGTTTGTCACATGTTCCCACTCCCATGAGCTTCTGCCTCACTTCAGGCACACAGTGTAGAAGCCAACCAAGCATGTGCTAAAGCCTTTGAAACTGTGCACCCAAATAACTTCTTCTGAAAATCTAACACACAGTGTAAATGTAGCAATGTGATCAATTTCTGAATCAGGTTGGTTAAGAGGCTGATGGATCTGTCCTGCCTTGTTCCACATGAAGTGTTTGCCCTTGGTGGTCAAAGAGGACAGAACCACAGTAAGGACAGGTGGAGGGTTCCTAGAATAAAGCATCACACATGGAGGACAGTTACTTGCTACTCATATCCACCTTAATTTTCTTTGTGAATGAGAAGTGAATTTCTATTGAATGTCCATTTCAGCTTTTAGTAAAAATTGTCTGTGAGATATCTACTCTATTCTTCTCTCCAGATATTTAGACTTATTTCAGGTTAACATCTACACTGCACTATTTTAGGCATGCAAACTCCAGTGTTAGTTTTATTGAACTATGAGAGGCAACCAGCCCCCAAAGAGGGATTATGGAAAAGCATCCTGTGAGCCTTAGGAATTACAGGAGAAGTTCCTCCCTATCTCTCCCTTCTTGCCTCCTCTGTCTCTCTTTCTTTACTCTTCCATTCTCTGTTCACTATCTTTGCAGCCTTTAGGCAATGTGCACTGTATTAGCATCCTAGGAGGTGGTGAGACTAATGCTGCTCATGTGGTGTGATGTTTAACACCATTTGACAGAATGACAGGTTATAAAATCACCTAGGAGATGAACCTCTTGGTATATCTCAGAGAGAGTTTCTAGATTGGGTTAACTAAGGGGAGTAGGGTAGGACCCTGAATGTAGATGGTATTAACCCATGGGTATGATCCAAGACTGAATAAAAAGAAGACAGTGAGCAGAGCTCCAGCACTCATTTCTCCCTAAGCTTCCTGTCTGTGGGTGCAATGGGACCAGCTGTCTCCTACTCCTGATACCATGGCCTACCCTCTGTAATAAACTGCATCTTCATATCTTTAGCATCCTTCAGTTGCTTTTGTCACAGCAACTTGAAATCAGATCATGAACTCAGCATGCTCTTGGCCTAACCCTGGAACTAGAGCTTTGTCTAGTACTCTGCTAGGAACAGCTGCTTCTCTCTCTATCAGCTGTCTGGATTAACCTCACAACAGTCTCACTCTTGCAATAAATCTTATTTTCCACTCACTGCTGCCTGCTGGCAGGTTTAGCATGGAGTCAGCATGCTGCAGGTTTACTCAGGCTCCCACAGCCTCCTTTTGGTGTACTGGCTTCCCTCCGACTTCCACTAAAGCTTGCTACTCCTGTTCTTCTGCATCTTGGTTTTTTACTTACCTAGATAGGATTTCTCTTTACTGAGTGTGGGATATATCCTGGTAAGTGACTTCTAATCTGTTTGGAATATTAAAAGAAAAGTGAAAGGAGGCGAAACAATTTGAAGTACCATGTGGTGTTTTCTAATAAAGTGGGCAGAGCCTCTGACAGCAAGCCTCAAGCTGGTTCTGTCTGCCAAGAAGATGCAAGGCATCAGAGGGGCCTCCCTGCCCCTGACCACCAAAGGCTTGATAACACCCACTGGTTCTCCACTCTGTTTTAAAGCTCTTATGTGATTTAATTTCAAGTTTTCACTTAGACATCTGTTGGTTCCACATTTGGGTTAAATTCAAATCAGAACCCCAGTTTTGGAATGAAGTCTGAGCAGACCACTCATGTATTCTCTTTTCTATAATACACACCTGGCTTGCCCCACCTACTTGGGGACTGTGTTATTAGATGATCATTAATGAACATTTGCAGAAATTTAAGTATGAGCCTGGAGCTCAAGAAAGCCATTTGGCCAAAACATGCCGTTGTAAATGATTTTCTCTATTACTCCCCCAGGTCCCAGGCAAACTGATTTGTGTCCTTGGAATAAACCTTGTGATTTCTCTCCCTTCTATCCTGATTCTGCTATCATCTTCAGTTAGAGTGAGGAAACAGCTACATTTCTGAAACACAGGGCAGAAGTTTGTAAACTACCTAATTAATATGTCATTTAATCCTTACATGGTTCACATTGGGCAAGTACTATTATTATTCCCAGTTTACATATGAAAAGACCCAGGTGAGAGCTAAATTTCTTTAGTATTTATATTATATTCTGATTTTTCCCTCATTGTGTTGGAAATACTATATTTTTTGATACAGGGTCTCTGTGTGCAGCTCTAACTCTCCTGAAATTCACCATGTAGATCAGGCTGGCCTCAAATTCAGAGATTCACTTGTCTCTGCCTTTCCATGCTGGGATTAAAGGAATGTGCCTCCATGCCAGGAGAAATATTAATGTTTTATGAAATATTTATAGATGAAAACTTTTAAAATTAAGATAATTTTATCTTCCAGAAAGGGGTGGAGGTCCAGCCGACTTTTCTATACTCCATAGCCCTATACCTTTAGTTGTTCACATCTTAGTGTCATCAAAAAGTATTTTGAAATGTTCAGACCCAACCTTGGCCCAATTAATATTTATAAGAACATGCTCTTTAGAAACTCAGTCACATGAATGAAGACTATATGCCAATGTGGGCAGTGATTAAAAACAAACAACACCTAGGGGTGAGGACAAGATAGGGGTGATTTTAAGAACCTCCTTAGGTGATTCTAATGGATAAGCTGGTAGAGAGTTAATATGTTCTTCAATTATCATAGTGTAATGTGCTTTCTCTGTCTGGTTAGGATATCTTTATCACAGACCTCAACTATCTCCTTATTATAGTGTTCCCTGACCTAACACCAAAAGAGTTTTCACAAGAACTTTGGAGTGTGTGTGTGTGTGTGTGTGTGTGTGTGTGTGTGTGTGTGTGTTGTGTATGTGTGTACAGGGTGTGCATGTATTTGGATGAAGAAATCATTCCTTAGCATGTCCAATTTGATCACTCTCACACTGACTAGAGTAGGCTGACTAGCCAGGGATTCTCAGGGATCCTCCTCTCTGCCTCTCCAGCACTGAGATTAGAAGCATGTGCCACCAGGACAAAATGTTCTTTAGCATCCACTTCTATTACTTTTGGACAGAGGTACATTTGACTCGATATTGTACCTGTCAGGGTGTTAATGAGCTCACCTCTTTGTGTGAACTCTGACCACCTCTTTACAGACTCATCTCTCAGCCTTTACTTTTTTCAGTATATTACTGTCTCACCATGACCTCTCCTATTGACTCTACATTTTTTTAGGTATTATTCCCTCTGATTCAAACATTCTATATTGTCTCCTCCAAGTTTCAGTCTGGATATGAACTCAAATCACTTATAACTTCCTCGTTCTCACAGCATTCAGCTCACACCCATAGCAGCACACTTCACATGACAGTAGATGTGCCATCTGCTTTCGGCTCTGTAATAGCCAGAGAGATCATGTCTTTGGCCACTCTAGCTCTGTGGCTTAGTGTCAAGAAGGATGGGTATCTGTGGACTAAGTTTGTGATAGGAACTTTTCTTGAGCCTTTATCATTTTATGGCTTAGAGGTGAAGTTGTATCAGACACATTTCTCCTGCGTCTCAGGGTCTACAAGTTGAAGTTACCCAAAATAAGAAGTTTTAGAGAAATGGTGTTAACTCTGAAGTGTACACTGGCATTCTAAGAATCCTAAGAATCAGTTTGCATCCTGGAAAAGCCATTTACAGAGTTTCTCTGTAGGAACAGTCATCAGGCATATCAAACCATCCATTCTCCCTTTGATCCTATGTGTGAATCCACTCTGTGTGTTTTGTCTCCTATATAGGACAAGAAAGCTACGTCCATGAAATACCAACAATATGGTTTTCTAAACAAGAATTTCACAGTGACAATGCTAGGTGACATACTAATGTGGATGGGGGACATCTTACAAAGATCCATCCCTAAAGGAAAAGCAATAGGCAATTAATGATGAGAGAGAGAGAGAGAGAGAGAGAGAGAGAGAGAGAGAGAGAAAGACAGAGAGGGGCAGATACAGACTATTAGTGAGACTATTACTCTTCTCCAGGGACAAGCTCCTAATACTAAGTGGTCAGTCCTAAACACATACACACAGAAACAATACTGAATGGACTCTGTAGATTGTATTTATATATTTATGTATATGTATACATATGACAATAATAGTTAAAGAAAAATTATATATATATATATATATATATATATATATATATATATATATATGAAAGTAGATGGATGTATTGGAAGTAGAATAAAGGGGATAGCGAAAGGGAAAAGAGAATATGACAATAGCGGTTTAGAGACAAAATATATCATATACATATGAAACATCATAATTAAACCCATTAGCTTGTATAATTAATAAAATCAAAACTAAAAAATGAGTTGGCACTAATGAGGGAAATGAGAAAGGGAAAGATGAACTGACATGGCTCTAGAGTTCGTTGCCATATTAAAATGTAACCTAAGGCTCCCTGTGCTGATTCCTCTTTGTGAAAAGAACCTACCTGCAAGTTAAAATATTATCTAAAATAGGAAGGTGGGCTGAAAAAGCAATTACTGGAGATTCCATCCAAATGTTTGTTTTGTTTGATTTGGGGGTGGCTGTGAGGATTATCTGTGGCAGGGTGAGGAGTCAGAAGTGAAGAGTGTGTGAGACAGGCGGGTGATAGCAATCATAGGGAGGATGACATGTGTGAACACTACTGATGTCAAAACGGTAATCCTGCTTCCTTTGCTTTGGCATGGTCTGAAATAATATTGCTGAGGTTTTGAAGTGTGTTGTCACACACTGCATAGGAGTTTTTGTCTCAGAAAAAAACTCTTTGTGCTGTCTCCTTAATCACAAAATCTCCTGGTGGGCTCACTAGCCAATTTCTCACTGCAGGCTCCTCTTTTGTTGTCTTGATTAACACATCTCAGACTTAGGAATCAAATCAGGAAGTGGTGACACCAGCTTAGTTATGTCAACCCTTTAATGTGTGGCCCCATCTGTCTTTCCCACCTGTTCTTGCATACAGTCTCATAGTTCATTGGCTTTTAGCCATAAGAGCTTTTCTCTCAAGGTCTTGATCAAAACCCATGGATTTTTTCCATGCTGTTCTCTCTGTCTGGAATGCTCACTCTACTATCTATATCTGTATGGCACATCTCAGACTTCTTATTATAGAATTCTCTTAGCTTCCCAGAAGTATTTCCTAGGAACACTCATAACATTTTCCACAACTTAATAGGTAATCTATCAACTCTTACTCTTCTCTGTTGGAGAGATTCATCCATCCATCCATTTATTCAATAATTATTAGAGAAAATTGCCTGTGTGCCAGGAATTTTTCTAAATTGTCAACACATAGTGATGAAAGAAGAATACCCTATTTCCATGTAGCACATAATCTAACAGGAGAGACAGATATTAATATCTAATTGTGTTAAGGTCAATGGGTAGAAATCACACATTGTGAAAGAAAAGAAGTGAGTCCTTAAAGAGGATGGATAACATATTTCTTGAGTTAATACAAGCTGGCTAGAAAGAAAGAGTCGGACAGGAGTGAGAAAAGGTCACCAAAGCACATTTTACATGGAGGGATTAATTAAAGTCAAGATAAGTGTTTTGTGAAGTTTTGAAATCAAGGCATGGGGGAAAATGGATGAATTTGAGATTTTTTTTTAAAGGTAAACAATGACATGCACGTGTTGGAAAGAAGGTATAATGAGGAGCCTGAGGAGCCTGGCATGTCTGAAGAGTGATGTTCTCTGGAGAGATGAACATGTGAAGTGGGCAGGTACTCTCAAGATTCTTACCAGTAGTACCTCCATGTCCTGACTAGTCAGTCTTTCCAGGAGCTCTCCACTAGAGGGCCCACTTGAGTCTCTACCATGTCCTGGAGGAAGCTACCAGGTTCCTTTTCCATCAGCAGTGCTTACCATATACTCAGCTTTGAAAGGATTTATGAAACAATACATATAACACATGGGGTCTGGCACAAATGGAGAATCCAGTAATTATTATCTTTTTTACTTTTAGGACTAAATAATTATAAACAAATGATATTACCAATTTTAATATCAAATTATAACAAATAGCCCATGTAATTAAGATCATTTCCAGCTGCTCTGGACAGCTGCCTCATTTGTAGAAGCAAAAGTAATAATCTATAAAGACCCCAAATAAAAGATGGCATCATCAGTGAGACACAGTGAACATAATCTGGCTCCAATAACCTTCTGGTTTTAGCTGCCTCATGGCCTATTCTGGAGCAATCTATGATTTTGAATTTCATGATCCTAGTAAACTCTCTCCAGTATAATACTCCTTTTTCTTTCATCAATTGCTGAGGTGGTGGCTTGTGTTAGTTGTACCCTGGAGCCTATTGGTGAGAATAGGTACCAATGTAAAGGAAAGTTCATGTATACCAAAGGAGAAAATGAGCAACAATTTCTAAATTAGTAAATGCAAGTCATTCCAAATTTAAAGAAATGTGGCCTTCTTTGAAAGAGTGGCTGGTTAATTTCCCAGTTGCTTTTACTGATGTAAGTACTATGTGCTCTGACAGTTCATTGGAACTTCAATGTAATAAGAAAAATATCAAATAATATCAGGTCTTGTTGAGATTGCTCTTTGTCTTGGTTACTTCTCTGCTTCTGATATTAAATCTCATGACAAAAGCAAAAGGTGACTATTGCTAGGGAGAAATATGAAGGGGAATCACAAGCAAGGAATAAGCTATCTGAAGGAGAAACATGAGGAAATGGTGGCTCTTAATTAGGAAGGGAGATAAATATAGAAGGAGGGAAGAGGATAAAGTGACAGTAAGGCACGTAAAAAGCTGATAAGAATCGTACTATCAAGTATCTACATATAATACATGCAAGTCAACATATGAATATACATACATATTTTAAATGAAAAATTTCCATATGGGCTGACAATGCTTCCCCTGAGAGCCACAGACCAAAGAATGAAATCCCTAGCACCAAGCAGGAGAAGCCCTCTTTTGAGTTGTTGGTCAGGATTGTCTAAGAGATTTCCAAAATATCATAGACTATTGCTATTGTCCTTGGTTGTCCCCAGAAAAGGAAAGTAAGTCGTTATTGCTGAATACATCATGCATTTCAGACACAGAGCCCAGAGGACCAGAGCTGGAGATGATCTGAAAACAATTTCCCTGAAAACTAGCTTTCATTATACCAGAAGGTACCATGCAAGCTTCCAAGGGAGAGAAACAACCAAGAGTCCTACCCATCATGATACTTATGAATCATAATCACCATCATTGCATGATAGCTCTAAAGGTGCAATGGTCACATGTATATCTTGGTTGTAATCAATGGCTCTTTAATTGGAGTTAAGATCTACTCAACAAGAAGAAATTATTCCTGGTACTGGAAGCCTTGCAAACTACAAAAGACTAATGAAATCACGGATCTTAGAGGAAAACCTACAACCACCACTTATTAAACCAGCACAATCCCTAACTATATTCTAAATCCTTATCCTTATAGCCATCGACAAAAGTAGTTCTTACTTTTTATCAAGGAAACTTTTTCTCTGCAACAGAGACCATTAAATAAAATCACAACCTACCAAAATGCAGAGTTGTGGAGCCTAGTCCCACCTAATACATCTACAACACAACTCCTGAATCTAAGGTTGAAGGGCCATTTCAGAAGTTTGGGCAGAAAGATTGAAAGAGCCAGAGGAACTGGAAGTTTGCTGTGAGATTGTGTTTCCTAGAAATATCTGAAGTTAGACCATGAAGTTTCACCAACATAACTGCCTAAACCAGAGTGCAGGAGAAACAGCCTTCCCCATGGAAAAGCATACCAATTGTCTATTCTATATCAAATGGTCATACATGAAAACATATACATACAAGTAACATGATATGGATTGAGTAATTTGAATTTATATATTTAGGAAGACACATATACACACAACTAAAAAAATTAAAGAAAAAGAAGCCACGAATTTCAAAGACAGCAAGGTAGGGTACATCAAAGGATTTGGAGGGAGGAATAGGAAGGGTAGAATGATGTAATTCTATTAAAATGTCAAAAATTAAATACTTTTATAATGTAACTTAATGAACGTCTTCTCACTCATAGTTTCAGGTGGGGAATTCACAGCAGGAGGAGTTTGAGGGAGCTGATCACACAAGCAACATGTGTCCACAGTCAAGAAGCAGCAAATAATGGATACCTGAGTTCAACTCTCTCCTTTCAATATAATCCAGGATCATAACCTAGGGAATGGTACCATCCACAGCAGGCAGGACTTCCTACCTCAGTTAACCCAACCATGATAATCTGCCATAGGCATGCCTACAGGTCCATCTCTTAGGTGAATCCAGACCTCATCAAGTTGACAGTTGAGATTAACTATCACACCTTCTGTTTTACAAGATAGAGAGGGAAAATTGGGGATGATGAGAGTGTTGTACCCATGTTATTTGTCAGGTAGATACTCCAAACCCATTCAGATAGCCCTGAGAATTTGGTACATGAGATTGTCTCTCTAATTCCTTTGTACATCTTGGAGCCCAGGTTCCTAATCTCATTTTCAAAAGATCACATATGTGGGATAGAAAAGGGCTAGGAGGTTCTGAAGTGCTGTGGTTCTGAGTCCTGTTGGAGAATTAATGTGCCACATGCTATCTGCTTTTGAGAGACCACTGAAGGGCAAGGAAGAGGGCACAGAGTGTGGACCCAATGTAGACAGAGTTTTTGTGGCTTAAGGTCATCCAGCTGGTCCTGGAGGTGATGATAATTAATCTGCTACTGCAGGCAGGTAGCCGTGGTTCTAGAGGACCACTCCTCCTACTAATGAGACTTCCTTGCCGATCCTGGCTCATCTCACAGAAGCTTGAAGTGGTTAAAAAAATAAGTCCTGCATTCTTCAATCTTATAGCTAAATAATTCTGAATGTAGATATTTCTGGGTCTCTGCTACCTGGTTAGTATGTATTGTACCTCCTTGTTACTGTGGCAATGGAATTTCACAAGCACCTAAGGTTACAGTTCTGTTTGTAGTTCAGAGAGATACCGCCCATTATAGTGGGGATATCATGGTGGCAGGAGAATGAGGCAGCCAGTACCATTCCATCTATAGTTTGGAAACAGCGAGCAATGAATGCAGTGTTGGATCATTTATGTAGTCTTGGATCATAGCCTGTGAAATGGCATCATAGACATGAAATGTGAGTTTTCCTATGTTGACTAGCCTAATCTGGAGACTCCCTCACAGATGGGTGTTGAGGTTTGTTTCTTTGATGTCAAACTGAGAGTCATCATTAACCATTACAGTAGGCAACTTATGCCCTGTTTGCATTAGGGCTAAGCCTACAGAGATTAAATAAACTTCAGAAGATGGAGGAGAGACTTTAATTTTTTAAAGTCTTATTCAGCTGTGTGAATTTATATGTGGCTGTCAGAAGGGGCCATCTGCATTGCTGTTTTCTTAGATGACGTTATCATAAGGTGCTGCATAGAAATATACAACTCTCCCCAGCAGTGTCCAGCAGCACTGCAGAGGACAGGGTCATGTATTTTCCCAGAAGTCTGAAATAATTCACAAGGCTTGCTTATTATTCATATGTTCAGAGCATTAATAACACAAGACCCTGTAATCTGCCTTCTTGAGGCTCAAGCCTAGCTACAGGCACGAGGAGCTGGCTCCTTAGACTTAGAGCAGTATTTTCCTTCTGCTTTGGGAAAAGAAAGGGATTGATTAAAAGTGAACTCATATCAGAGAACAGCGGGTCTGTGCAAACACCTGGGCTCTTTAAAGATAAATGATAACCAATGGCTTTGGGATTGCTTTGGGGGAAATACATTTACTTATGAAAATGGTATTACATGTCACCAAATTTATAGTGGGTAGATAACTGACAGGGATTGGAGGTGAACCATATCATGATCTCTGTCTCTGTGTCTTTCTCACACACATGAACACACATATGCCCACATACATATGCACCCATACATGCACACACACACACACACAGATGTATGCATGTACACCTTATACTTCATGACATTTATTTTGTATCTGCTATATTATTATGCAAACTTGTATTATGCACCAAATGTAATTTCATACATAGTTTTCCCACTGAAAAGACACCAATTTCTCTGACTTTTTTAGCTGCTATCTAGATCCATGGACCCAACATGTGTGATAATGCAAGGAACTGAATGCCTAAGAACTGTTTCTAAATAAAAGTAGTCACAAGCAGCGATAACACATCCAATTTCTATTATGTTCTCAAAACATCCAGTCTCATTACAAATTTCCGCATTTATCATCCTCCCTTTGGTGAGCCACACAGAGAAGAGTGGCTAACTAATTGAGTTTGTAAGCCGTTTGTCATTGAGTATGATTTAAATGTAATTTTTTTCTCCTCCCTCCTTAAGACTGGATATTAGCAAACTTTTCATCTCTGCCGACTTGATTGATGAAACTGCATCTCAGTGTTTAATTTACATTTCTCTAAATGAGTAATGTCCAATAATTTTTTCAAGCTTGGCCATCATTTTTATTTCTCTTCCAGTGCCTTATCTGAGGTATACCCCTATGCTATGCTGTAACATTGGAGGTTATAGGCATGGATCATTATGTTTACTATGATTACATTTGATTTATAAAGTTTAGTGTATGCACATCATAGGCCTGTGTGTCCCTAACTATTTTATGTAAAGATGTAATGGTTACTTCTGGCAATTACATTGTAAAATAATTGTAGGGAACAGGGAAAAGAGAAAATCATTTTTATTCTCCCTTTGCTGTACCTATATACATAAGATCCTTTTGAATAGTTCTCATTGGCAAATAACTGTATATTATTTGTGGTACAGTGTAATGTTTTAATCTATATTTGCACTATAGAGTTTATACACATATTCCTGTATGTATCATGTTGCTTATTACTTTACACTAAAAAGAAAATTATTTCATAATTTTCTTTTAGCTAGGAAATAGTAGAAAAGTGACTATATGAGTCACATGCCACTCATTCCCCAGACTTTAGGGATTAGTATAAGGAAGAATGGAGGCTGACAGGAGATGGGGTGTCCCATCCAAATAGAATTCCAAACTGAAGGTCCTGTTATGTCTAAGGACTAGTGTGTGAATGGTTCTTTTCTCCATTGGTAACTACTTCTGCAAACTGGAAGAGAAGGATGGGAAGATGATGGGGAATAGTACAGTGGCTTCCACTCTGAGAACTGCTAACCAATTTCCTGACCTTTCCATTATGGAAAGGAGCAAATACAGACTGGCCTTCAATCAGGAGGTGCAACCTCCTCCAGCCCTGTGCTTCTCTCCTCCTGCTTCTCTTATGAATGCAGCCTCCAGTTCCTTTAGTGCCTGTGAATATACTGGTCTGGTGTTGGGGACTCAATGCTGTTTCAAAGAGAACTTGCAAATAATTTAAAATTCACATCTGCCAAGTGTCACCTTTTACACAGGAAGACATCCAAGATTGTCTTCTAATGGGAGCTGTGGGCTCTCCTTTAAGAAATGGCATCTCTCATGTCTGGTTAAGCCACCTGAATTTGGTGGTTCTGTTTATTAAGCAAGCTGGAGTTGCTCTTCCAAGAGCAAGGCAACTGTTAGAGGGAGATAGTGGAGAAGGGCTTCTCTGGAATGTCACATCAGCTCCCTCACATGGTGCTTCCTTGAGTGGATACAAGCAACAGTGGAAAATCCCAAATAAGCCCCCTTTCTGTCTCTAAAATATTTAACACTTGTAAATAAAAGAAAACAATTTTTCATGCTATGTTTTGAAAGGTCTCCAAACGATTTGCAAACTGCACCTGAGCCTGACATGTCAGGTAGATATTGGGAATATCACTACTGGGATCAGCTGTGCACTGTTGGTTAGAGGTCTAAGGAAGAACTCTGAGCCACAGGCACAGGAAAACCAAAACAAAACTATAGCATCTACATTGTCATGGCCTCATGTCTATTATGGAGCAAGTGGGGTCTGCATGAATGCTTGTAACAGGACAAAAGTTTATAGTATACAATATTTGACCTATATTGCAACTTTAACTAGCTACTTGTTTGTAGAACTTCTCAGAACTTTTAATATGATAGCACAGTTTGGCAGGCTACCAAGGGTGCTATGTAATGTCAAATTGTATATATAAGATTATTCTATGGAAAATTTGCTAAACTTAAAATTTATCTCTGTTATCAGGCTTTTCCACTCTATATTGTGTTTTGGAATTAAGATGGTATGTGTCAAGAAAATTTTATCATGTCTTTCCACATAATCAATCTCCATAAAATATTTGAAAAACTTCTGGTTCTGAATCTCATGTAATACAACTGTATAAAACTGTATATTGCAAATCTAACTGTAAAACTGTTTGAAACAGGAACTTTATATGTAGCCCAGGTCAATCTCAAAATTGTGGTCTTCTTGTCTCAGCCTCTTGAGTGCTCAGATTATGAACATATACACTATAATGTCTACTAAGTTTTTCTTTATACCCACAGATAAATGTAGTCTTCCATCAAGAAAGTTTCTCTTTACAACAGACAGAGATCAATATAGAAAACCACAACCAGTCAAAATACAAAGTTGTGGAGTCCAGGCCCAGAGGATACAGCTGTAAAATACTCCCTCACCTCACAAGCCTAAGGGAACATTCAGAAAGAGGAGACAGAAAGATTATAGGGACCAGAGTTTCAAAGCGTTTGTTATGAGATTGTGGCTCCTAGTAATATCAGATGTTATACTCAAATTCCTACCAACATGACTGTCTAAACATGAGCTGAACAAGAATGACATCAATAGACATGATAATGAGGATAAAGAAAAGCTCATGAGGCCTTAACCCTACACAAAGAATTATGGGCAACTGAGGAAATCTGGGACTGGGAGAGGTGGCCTTCCACAGGGAAGAGGACACCAAATGGTTGTCTAGTATCAAATAGTCAGCCCTGAAAACATAGTTTGGGGACTAAACAGTTTATATTTACATATATTCATGCAATAACAATTAATGAAGAAACAGGCCATGAATATGAAAGAGAGTGGGGAGTGAGGAAGATTTGCAGGGAGGAAAGTGAAAGAAGGAATTCTGTGATTATATTTTAATCTCAAAAATAAAAGCATAACCCCCCAAAAGAAACGATTCCAAAACAACAACAGCAAGACTGAATAGACCAGTTCTTCAAGACCATGAATCAAGCTATTTTTTGTTAGATCTGTCTAGACCTAGTGTTTAGTGTATATGGAATACCCTTTCTAACTCACTACCTTTCCCTTCCTTCTTATGTCTCTTTCCCTGTGTGGGCTCTCTCCTCATGTCTACCAGTCTTCTATTCTGTTGAATCTTTGTGTCCCTTTCTTTCCATTTGTTCTTGTCTTGTAGGCTTACAATAAGCCTGGAGCAAATCATACTGACATACAATGGTTTGTTGTGTCACAAAAATGACTAGGGATGTAGTGACTGTTTCATTGTATTAACAAAGAGTTTAAGAAGACCCTGGGATGCTCATGGGTGAAGAATACAAGGATCTCTAAGAGAAGCTTGCTTCTGCACTCCTCCTAATACCTTGTGACAGGGGGTGAGACATAAGAATATAAGAGCCTCAAGTCAAAATCACCAGGAATAGAGTCACTGAAACAGCCATCCTCTTCTCTGGAGAAGAAGAAAGGCAGACAAAGTTACAAAGTCAAATCAAACTTCGACTTGTTTCGACTGAGACTAATATTTACAATGCATTATAAACACCCCTATTGACCAGCAATAGACCTATCCCTCAAATATTTACTAAAGTTAAATAGATATGCATTACTTTAAATATTATATATCTGTGTCTTTAAAAATTCTTACAATGAGCTTGAACTTCTGAGAGGCAATTGGTACTATTCAGCATGATTGGAAAATATTCTCAGAACACCTTGGGCCAAGGTGCTACAATGCTGAATTAACATTATGTTGATATTTCTAACAATTACCACACTTACTAGTAAGAAATAGAACCTATAATTTAGAGAGTACTTGAGGTCAGCCAATTTGGAAATCTAAATAGAGAAACTCAAATGAACATCTCACTATAAACCCCCCCCCAGGAGTCTGTGGGAATCCAGCTCTGACCTGCTCCCAATTTTTGAAGGGTTCTTAGGTAAAGGAGAGAAGAATGAGGAAATATTAGATAGAAAGATAGACCTACATGATGAGAAGAAAGACAGAGACACAGGACAGCTTCAGGAGAACACTGGGTCAATACCTAGCCACCTAGAGCTTTATTATAGTATGCCAAGGGGATAGGCAAAAGACATTCCCCTTGCAAGATCAAAGCACACCATACAGCCAAGTGTAGACCCTTCCAAAGACCCAGTAAACATGCTTGTGGCCAAATCATCCTATTATGCAGCCCTGCTGGGTACAGCAAGCTCAGATTCTCTGACCCTGAAAAAGGTCTCACTAAATGACACACACACACACACACACAGAAAGAGAGAGAGAGAGAGAGAGAGAGAGAGAGAGAGAGAGAGAGAGGCCTTACACAGTAAATCCTTAGTCATTATTTAGAACTAAAAGCATTGCTTACAGAAGCTTTTCTAGCTAATTTATGGCAATAACCCCAGAAGGCACAATCCATATGATATATAATAGGAAGAGGCAGGCATTGCTCAAAGTATATGATGTTTCTGTATCATTTGGCTGTACTGCCTTTTTTCTACTTACCTAGATATTTGAATCTTACAAGAAAGCCTTTAAAGCTCAATGTATGGTAACATCAGATGCTGGTTTATTTATATTTGATGCATGAGGTCTCCTGGAACTCCACAGTCCAGGTTGACCTTTTGTCTCTGCCTCACAGGATAGACAATAAGGGAAATCCAAAAAAAAAAAAAAAAAAAAAAAGAAGAAAAGAAAAGGTAGTAAGAGTGCCAAAGCAGAGAGGAAGGTTAAATAAATGAAGGTATTTACCATTGAGAATGCTATGTAGCTGTCAACAATTAGTTTGGAGGAATATGCACAAATATGGAAAATATTTATCACACGTTAAGTGAAATGAGCCCTCCATGAGTTGACATCACAGCATTTAAATCTAGTGAATATCTCCATTGAGCTTTTACTTTTTAGTGCTTGACTTAGACTACAAGGCAGTCATGAAAAGGCATAGCCATCTCTGGGAAATGATGTCATGGGTGTTTTTTTTTTTTGTTTTTTTGTTTTTTTGTTTTTTTTTTCCCCTGAGACAGGGTTTCTCTGTGTAGCTTTGGGTCTTTCCTGGATCTCGCTTGGTAGACCAGGCTGGCCTCAAACTCACAAAGATCTGCCTGCCTCTGCCTCCCGAGTGCTGGGATTAAAGGTGTGTGTCCCCACCGCCTTTCAGGGTATTTTAATGTATGTATATTATATAACTGTGTTTTTACAAATCCTTCAAATGAGCTTGAACTTCTGAGCGGTAATTGGTGCCATCTAGGATGATTGGAAAATACTCTCAGAACACATGGGGGCCAAGATGCCACCATGCTGAATTAATATGATGTTGATATTTCTAACAATTACCCACACCCACACTTACTACTAAGGTAAGAAATAGAACTTGTAATTTAGAGAGCACTTGAGGGCAGCCAACATGGAAATTACATCACAAACATAGTTGTATTATTCCTCAAATACAGAAATCCTTCACATCCTCACTTTGGAGAAGACAACACACTGTGCTTAGACAGACACACCTTGCCAAAGGTTGTTCTACTAGTAATAGGTACAGCTGTGATTCTGTCCAGATGTAATAGCTCAGCCCAATATTCTAGCAACTGCATCAAAATGATTGCTCCATACTTATTTTTTCATATAGAGTATGAGGTACTCTAAATAAGTTTAATGATAGCAACATGCACTTGTCCTTATGTGCCCATAGATTTGAGAATGGAATGTTATTTAAATATGAATATTCATCATAGGACTAAAGAACTTTTTTATTGATTTTTGCTTGGCATACAGAGGTGGTGATCCTTTGGTTTGAAGCAACCACATTGACAATAAAGGGTTTCCAAAATGAAATAAACTTGTCCTGAGATGAAAATATTGCTGTCATACAGTTTATCATCTAACACAAAGTTAGAGCCAAATGCCATTTCCCACTCTCTCAGTATAGCCAATACAACGTTTGTGTTTTTCATCCAAAATCTAAAGGCAATTCCACTCTAGATTATTAGTGATGAAATTAACTATAATAGGGATGGAGATTTATAGGTAACAACCTCAATGTTTTCTTTGGCTAAGAATGTAAGAGACCATTGTAGCTTTGTGCTGTACAATGCCTCCTGTCTTCTTGGCAAGAGCTTCTTTATGAAAGAAGGACAATATGGCTTTAGAAGGCTAGCTGCCTTCCTTTCCATTGTTAACAATGCCTTATGGTGTTCACCGAGATATGGAACAGTTCAAGTCACAGTCCAAGTCAGTCAACTTTAGTACCAATGATATTACTCTTGGATATGTATTTTTTTTGGTCTGAGGAGGAGTCCAGTGTATCACAGATACTTAGTAGTATTCCTTGCTAGAAGCCAGTAGTAGTAACACCCCACTTATTGATAAATATCTGGAATAAAAATGTCTCCTGATATTACCAAGTGACTCCTGGGAGAAACTGTTCCAGTGAAGAACTGATTGCATTATATTCTCAAACTTGGGCTAGTCACATCCTTCAAGACTAAAGAGTTTTCCATTGAACGGGAAAACAAATGTGCTGACCAGCTTGTCCCTCTGGCTATAGTTGCCCAGGCAAAAATAGACCTCTTAACCCAAGCTGGACCAATCACACACACTCTGTTGTCTCAGAAATCATATTTACAGCATGGGATCTTGTTTAAATATGCTTTACTGAAACTTTATTATCATGCCAAGTGCGATCAGGGTGGTGCCTTCTACCTGTTTCTAATACCTATGAGAGTGTGAAGCAAATGCTTGAGGAGGGAATCAGACCCTATAAAGGAGAATGAAGTAAGCTGAGATCAGAAATCAAAGGAAGAAAATTGACAGCAGCTGCCTAAAGGATTTCCCACAGTTGGTTCATGCAGAATTTTTTTACTTCCTAAAATAACTTATGTTTTCTTTGTTGTAACTTGAGTGTGCTTCTCTCTCAACCACATAATGATCTAAAAAGAAAACTACAAACCACAATCTTATCTAGTTAGTATCCTCAGCCTTCATATCCAGATGAAGAAGAGTGCACCTAAGCCAGAAGATAGAAGTTCTCAGTCCTGCTCTATCACCCTGAACACATGGGTCATTTCCCTGAGTTTTAACTTCCTTGGTGAAGAATTAGGAAATCAAATCACTCCTACACCTTTAAATTATTATAACAGCAGAGAACCATGGGCTCATTGCTTGGCCATAGTATAGAAGATTATCTTAAAGGTGGCAGCAAGATCCAGTATTAAAGTCTGTGATAAGAGCCTTCAGAGTCACAGAAGAGGTGGCTTTCAAAGCATGTACCACTGTCCCTAGTCTGTTTCTTTATGCTTGCATTGGAAAGGAAACAGACTCCTCTGTTATCCAATCTCCAGCATGGCCTATGATGATCTGTGTCTGTTTCCCTTCCTTTTCTGGCAACCCATCTTTATACTGAAGAGACAGACTGGTGTAACCAAAGGATAGCAACAAAATAATGACAAGTAACTTCTAAGGTCTAACATAAAGGACATTGGAGCTTATGTTTGGTTTTCTGGTAGGCACTGTGGGGAAAACCTACTACCACAATGTGAACATATCAAGCTCCAATGGAGAGGTCTACATGGCAGAGAATAATTAGCATTGGCCAACAGCTATGTGAGCAAGCTAGCACCAGTCAACATTTTAGAACTCACATGCAGCTACATGAGAGCTTTTAAGCCAGATTCTCCCAACTAAGTTTAATTTTTGTTTTGTTTTGTTTTTGTTTTTTTTTTTGTTTTTTGAGACGGTTTCTCTGTGTAGCTTTGCGCCTTTCCTGGAACTCACTTTAGAGACCAGGCTGGCCTTGAACTCACAGAGATACACCTGGCTTTACCTCCCAAGTCCTGGGATTAAAGGCATGCCCCACCACTGCCTGGTTTAAATTTAGTTCTTAATCCACAGACATGCTAGGATAATATTTGGAATTTAATCTATTTATTTAAGATGGGGCTTTGTGTAGCCCAGGTTGGTCTTAACGTTCCTATGTGGCCAAGGAAGACTTTGATTGCATTTCTACCTTTTGAGCATTGGGATTACAGACATGCACAACTACACCAGGATTATGCTGTGCTAGGGATTGAACCTGAGGCTTTGTGCATGCTAGGCAAGCATTCTACCATCTGAACTATAATCCTCGTCCAATGTCTGGTATTTTCAGCTATTAAATTTGGGTGTGTCTGATTACAGAGAAATAGACAACTCATACAATGCTAGTGAGATTTTTTGGTAGGATTAGATAAAATAACATATGATCAATATGTATCAGATTTTGGCACATACTCGAGGCAACAGGTTCATTCACATATATATCCAAATCAACCAGAGTGATATCTGGCAGATAATTAGTGCTCAATAATTATTTTTTAAATGAACATTAGGTACTGCCAATTTTTCTATCACTAACACCATCGTCTTCCCAAACAGAACACTGTCCAAATAACTTGAACCCATACATTTCTTGTCCTAAAAATTCCTCTACTTAATTTTCTTCAAAAATATCAAAACAAAATATTATTTGAAATCCCTCAAACCAGATGTCTCTTTCTCTTCCTTCCCATTCTCTGTCTCTCTGTCTCTCTGTCTCTCTGTCTCTCTCTCTCTCTGTATGTGTATAGTTTGCTGCTATAACAGTATACCTATGACTAGGCAATTTACAAACATAAATTAATAAATTAATTCCCACAGCTCTAGAAAGTTGGATGTTCAAGATCAAGCCATGAGCATCTGATAGAGGCCTTTCATGATCCCTCACCACATTGTGGGAACATGCAAAGAAGGGCACTAACCTCACTCATGGTTAGCAATGGTGCAGACCTCATGGCTCAGTCACTTCTCAGATGCCTCACCTTCCTCACCATCAAAATGGCAGTTTGCTTTCAACATGAATTCTGGAGTAGATATTCAAACCTAACACTGGAGGAACATAAGTTCCACATGTATGCTGAGTTCTGGCATTTAACTACATAGCAGTTTAGATATACCTTGTCAATGGTCCAGAACCACAGTTAGTTTACACAAGAAAATTCACTGTATGTTGTATGTAGTGAACTCATGAATGAACATCCATTAGAGAGTGCTAAAACCTATTACTTACCATCCACACAGGAAGGTCGGTTTCTTGTTGTCCCAGCCACTTTCCCAGGTAGACAGGAACACTTCACTGTTTGCGACCGCTCCTCTATACGGTTCTTGTTACAACACCTGTGGGCTGCGATCACTTCACAGGTCCCTCCTTCTGGCAAGATAATAAAAAGATGTACTCTGATTAGACCTAACACAGGGGTTACTTAGGCATATTAGAATACAAAGACAGGTTTGGAGAAAATTACAGGAATTATAGAGGGGTCCTGTGACATACAATTACTAAAGAGCTCTCTTCCATGGTCCATGCAGCCTCAGAGAACACAGGCATTGCAGTGTTACACTCAGAACAGCAACGAGTGCCAGTGAATAAATGGGCATCTCAAGATGTGATGATTCCAGGTTGGATGTAATAGAAAGCGGTGGAGCAGCAAATGCCTGGAGCTAAAATGCCAAGTAAAGAGACCAACTGATTTAGATGCACTGTGCTGAGCACTCTTACCTGTGCTATCAGCACTTAAGGTTCTCTGAACACCCACTAGTGATGAGCAGCAACAATCCAGTGATGCAGAACCTACAGTACCAGGAAAGTGGCCAGTAATCAGTTCTTCCTACTGCCTACCCATGTTAAGGGGGCTAAACTGGATGAACATCTAGTCCAGAATCATTGCTAAGCCCAGATGACATGCACAAATGAAGCGCGGGGGGGGGGGGGGGGGGGTCTAGAAGAAATGGTATGTGCTTTCCACAGCATGGCTAGACATAGGATTTCATTTAAATTGTTAGGGCTCACTTATGCATGCATCAATGTAGATGGGCATCCTAATGGATTCTGCACTCTATTAGCTTCTGGGTATGTGAGCTCCTGGGTCAGTGTAAAGTTGCTGAATATTCAAGTCACTCTTTCTGCTTTGGATTTTGCTGTGGTTGTTAAGCTGCCCATAAGGTAGTCATCTTTCTCCATTAGCCCCCCAAAGGCTGAGATTACAGTTGTGTACTGTCACAGCTGGCTTAGGTCAGTTTTTTTTTCCCCCTGCTAGAAGCGATGTGCTTTTCAGAGCTATAAAATATACCAGGAATTAACTTTCCCACTAACAAGTTTTGAATTCAGAGACAGCAACAGTTTTGTTGTTGTTGTTGTTGTTGTTGTTGTTGTTTTTACCAAAATGGGCTCCTGACATTTAGAATTCTTGACCTGTGGCATTCAGTCAACAGAGATGGCAAGAATTTGTTGAACAAGAAGTCTGCATATTGCTGTTACAAACTCTAAGGGGAGTGTATACTATCCAGATACATAGAAGGACATATTGGCACACAGGAAAGCAGAAAAAGGGGACAGAAAAAAGTGGATAATTAAGACACATTGTTCTCTGAGAATTTAGTTGTAGCACAGTGTTTTAGGTACAGTGAGAACAGGGCATAATGTAGTTCCCTCCCACCACTAATTGGAAAGTTTAGAGATAGTTTGTCACCTGTAGTAAGTAGGAGGAGCAAGGTGCTACTTGAACCCTATAGGTAGAAAACCAGGGATGTCATTAAACACCCCACAGTGCTCCCTGATGGCCTGCTGCAGCAAGGAAGGACCTGGCTCAAAAATATTAATATCGACAGCGCTGAAAAACCTTTGTCTTCTGTCGAAGACATACACCTAAGTGACCCAACATTAGGTAGGTATCTCTGTCTCCTGAAAGAGAAGGGAAGAGTCCAAAGCTTAATCCAGCTGATTTTCATTTGAATTTCACTCCTCCCACTTAGTATTTGAGGGTCTTAGTTTCCTCATCTGTAAAGTGAGAATAATAATCATAGTGCCTACAGCAGAAGCTGTGCAGATACCCACCTAAGAGGGTTATCAAAGAGCCTGATGCATAGTCCAGAGTCCTATAACAATACTATCCAGTTGCAGAGGGGATGCCCATACTGAAGTTCCTTGCCTTTGTTTTTTGTTTGGTTTTGGCAGTGATGAGGACCAAAACCAGGGCCTTGTGCTTGCTAGGTAAGCGGAGTTACATCTCAAGTCTACATACTCTCTTTCCTGTTTCAGCATATATAGTCTTTTCTGAGATGTTTTCTCTTAGCTCCTATCCTCCTTCATCACTCCAGCACACAGGCATAGTCCTGGAGTATTGTCTCCTAGTGCCTATCCATCTAATCCCACCTCCCTCCAACATGCACACGCACATAACTATGGAGAAAAAGAGAAAGGGGGCAATAGAGAAGAGGATACACACACACACACACACACACACACACACACACACACGTGTGTGTGTGTGTGTGTGCCTGAGAGAGAGAGAGAGAGAGAGAGAGAGAGAGAGAGAGAGAGAGAGAGAGAGAGAGAGAGAGAGGGTAAGAGAGAGAGAGAGAGTCCTCATGAATTTTCTTTAGAGCTCAATGCCAAGATCAACTCATTGGAGACTGTCTAATCATCTCCACAACTATTCATTCTCTTAGTACCCCATACATTTCCAATTGCCCATTAGTCAATGTTTATGTCTCTTCCCAGTCAAGCTGTAAACTAAGGCAGGATCAAGGTTTATTTCTTCTCAATCCTATCAACATGGAGGAACTCTAGGAGTCTTTTCTAAATGACTGAATAAAATAAATGAATTAACTGACATTAATAGCATTAGGGTATGTCCCAGGTTCTGTAAACATTGGTGGGATGGGAGATACATTTGTGGATGAAGACTACAGAAAAGTTCCAAGATTCTGAGTTGAAAGATGAGGCTCCAACAGGCTGTTATAAAGAGCAGGAATTGTAATAACATAATAATCTGAGGAATTTTTAAGAAGTCATTTTATTATTATAGAGTAATTTTACATTTCCAGAAAATTTATGAAGATGATATTGAGAAGCCCTAAATATACCTCACTCTACTATTTCATGCTTGCATTATCTAATTATTGACATCTTCAGTATGGTGCATTTGAAGTTTATTTGTCCCTGGCATTATGATCCAGTCCTGTGGCACCTGCTTGCTTAACATGTTTTGGCTTTGATTACTGGGAGCCCTTTTTTTGACTTATGCATCGCTTTGACATGTGACTATTGTAGTTTGTTTGACTTTTGTTTTGAGCACTCCCTTACATTTTGACTCTTCAAGTTACTCCAGGATCACACTATCTAACATATTTGCATTAACCAAAGTCTAAGCTCTCTTCTGCTTTCTTAGTTTTAACCTTTTCTTCTCCAGGGTTCAACCACGCAGATGACATTGTGTTCACTTCCCTTATCTCTCTGGGTGTCTCATGGCTGTGACATTTTCTTGAACATTCATTGCTTTTTAATAAGCTTGGCATTTAGGGGTAGACTGGTCAGGCATTTTGCGGAATGTCTTTCAACTGGGATTTGTCTAATGCTTTTCTTATGATTAGAGTAAGGTTATGTGTTTTTGAAGGAAGACTGTTCTGGTTCCAACCTATCACAGATATACACTATCAATCCAGCTTTGCCTTATTGGTGCTGAATCTGGTCACCAGGCTGAGGGTGTAGCTGTCAGATTTCTTCATTGTTATCATATTTTCTCTTCCTTTTCACTTTGTAGTATATTCCTTGGAAGGAAGTTGCTATGAACAGTCTACATTTAGGAACTGAGGAGTTATATTTTGTGTCCTGAAATTATGATAATACATAAAAATATTTAGAATTCTTCTTTGTGAATGTGGTCTCTTTCTCCCATTTTTATTTGTTTATATCTATGCATGCTCATGGATTTTATTTATGCATGTTATTATGTAGTATGCAGTCACTTAATTGCTTCAAACATTCCTGCTTTGACCACCATGAGGTGTTTTTGGGCTTTTATTTCCCTTTGACACAGTGACCATTGTAAACTTGATTTGTTTTTGTCTTTATCTGAATTCTTCCTTACTTCTTGACTCTTCAAAATACTAATGGATCATATTATAGATATCCTGGCCTTATGCTATAAGCAGCCACTTCTCCAGAGCAATTATTGTAGCATTTCAAAAATGTACTACAATCAATGAACTAAGGCTTTCAGGCCAGGTAAGATAGGGTTAATTTGGATGGGCCTTTCTCTTTCTCTCTCTCTCTCTCTCTCTCTCTCTCTCTCTCTCTCTCTCTCTCTCTCTCTCATCCTTTCTGATGCAGTATGGCAAGCATAGCAATTTGGAAAGACAATGGCCAGTTCCAATGTGGGGGTTCAGTGCCATCTCCTTGTCAGTTGTGTACAGGAAAGTTCAGAGAAGAGACAAGGGGTCAAACATGAGGGACAAATCGCACTGCACAATAATGAGCAGGACATAGAAAGACTTGAACTGGGGTCAATGCAAAGTATCTCCCTATCTCCACACTTGCAGTCCTGGGATCAGAGTTACGGTAACAGGTCCATTGGTTCGTTTCCCTCTCACCCAGTCACCCACGATCATGTTGCTCCGGCTAGCAGTTGTCAACTACAGCTACAGTCAATCAAATCGGTAATAGCTAGGTTAACACTTCATGAAAATACCACAAATTTAAGGGACTAATTGGCTCTAACACCAGACAGCAACAGCATTTGTGATGGAAAATAGCACAAGGCACGTGGATGCTCCCAGGAGGCACTTTGAATCTCATTTGATTTACGCTCATGTCAGTGGCTGTGATAGATACACAAGATCATGAGTATAACATTCCGAATCCCAGCAACTTTACATGACATCACCCCCAGCATATGAAAAACCAAGTCCCAGATACAATTGGTTACTTGATTAGATGCACACAATAGTAACTGCAGTATATCAGATTCCAAAGCTCATGAGGTTTGCATCTTGTACAAAAAATAGTGATTCCTTATCGATCAAAAGCATCCAGAAAAGAAGTCCGTCCTGTCTCTCAGGATGGCTGTCAAAGCTGAGAGTTCAGATGCCTCTTCTCCCATTCCTGTCTGTGCCCTCATTTGCCACCCCTCTCCTTTACTCTCTCCTGCCTCCTCTGCAGACACTGGTCATTGGCTGGGGAAATCAAGCTAACATGCCAGGCATGGGCTTTCCCAAGGATTCCCACATTACCTGGGACACTATCCCTGCAGATCTCTGGCTCATTCTTAATCTTCTTCATCTTTGTTCAAATGCCACTTCATAAGAAGCCTGATTGATTACTCCATTAAAATAAATCCTAATTTCCTCAGCAGGCACATGTGAGAATTCTTCCTTTGACCTGTGTCTGACCCCCATGCTCTACTAGAGTACCTGCTACCTCCAAATGCAATGTGCAATTTCTTTTTCATCCTTGCTGCCTGTGTGTCCCTCACTGGAGTGTTAACTTACAGAGAGTGGCCCCTATCAGTCTAATTTAGTTTTAAGAATTGCTTAAAGATGGAGCTAGGGCTATTGCTACCCAAGTTATCTAAGGAGGATGGTCACCTAGAGAATGACACAGTCCTGTAACTAGTAGCGATATCAATGCCATTAAAGCCATCAACTGAGGCTGGAGAGCTGGCTCAGTAGGTAAAGTACTTGTCACAAAAGCCTGAGGACCTCATTCAGGTCACCAAGACCTATGAAAGAGGGGAGGGTGGTAGACATCTGTAACCCCAGCACTTCTGAGGCAAAGATAGATAGATCCAAATCGGTGATCCCCAGAGCAATTCCATGTTCAAATCTATCCTGATTAGTTGAGTCCATTTGCTTGTGCTGACCAAATAAAAATATTGAACATTTTATAGGAAAAGTTTTCCTTATGCTAAGTGATGATTTGTGGGGTTTTATAGGCCATATAAAGGCGTCTAGCTACCTTCATGAAAGCAAGGAGTCTGCTACCGCAGTTTCTGCAAATTTAGTACAACAAACTATTCTTTAATGATAGTACTCTGCTAAAGAAGAATGAAAAGAATTGTATTTATACCATTACCAGCTATCCAAAGCTAGTACTAAATGACAAGCAGTTGATGGATGGACAGATAGGCATATGGATACAGAATGTAACTGAGAAAGGTGGATGTCTTCAGCATAGCAAATAAAGTATGGTAAACATGAAAAATGTAGTTTTCCATCTAGATCTACATTTAATATTTCTTAGTGATAGCAGAATCTCACATTTAATTTAGCCCATGTAAAATTAGTTGAGAAATTCAGGAAATTATATGAAAGTAAAACCCTGGTTTTGTACCATAACCACAGAGATTACAAAGGCTATTGTTCACAGCAGCTGGATGCTTGGAAAAGAGGGAATGGACACACACACACACACACACACACACACACACACACACATACACACAATTTATCCAAATCAAAGGGAAGAATTTGTTTTATCTTAACTTTTTCTAAAAACTAGAAATATGGACCCCTTTATTTAATATTATTTGCATTTTAAGGAGTACCTAGTGAACTGTCCCTTTAAATCTAAATGCCAAAGTTTCTTGAAAATCACAACAATATTTGTCATGTAAATGTTTCTCAGCCTTTTCTGTGGCGCCATTGCCAATCCATTCCCAAATTTTATCTTCATCCAAGTCTAAATGATTTCAAGATGATCGATGGCTTGTCAAAGCAGAGTCATTTAAGAGCTCAGAAAATCAGACTTCCCCTTTCTGCATATGGATTATTTGGAAAATGGCTTCTTCTGGATTGTGCTGAGCATCTGTACACCCAGCCAATCACAGAAGGAATAACTGATTAACTAACAGCAGAAGATACAACACAAATAACAAACAGTTTAGATGCTGTCTGTACTATTCAGATTTCCAAATTGCTGTTCATTTTGACTATAGAAAACAAGTCTCAGATAAAAAAAATCCATAAAAATGCAGCCATATACCCTAAATTTACTTTTATAAAGGGTTCTATTGTTTTCCAATTAGGACCTAATACAGAAAGTATCTGTAGGTCAATCCAGTATAGCCATGTATGTTCAGCACATAGCAACTGCCTAGTTCTCTCCCCAGCATATACATTTAATAGAATCTCTTGCCTCTCACCCTCTTCACCCACCTTCACCCAGGTGCCAGGGAGAATCCCTTTCAAGGACATACCATTGGGGTATCAGTTTATTTCCCATCCCTCTCTCTCTCTTCAGTTTGTCAGAGCTCTGAGTGTCTTATCAACTTTATTCTTAACAGAAAAGGAAAATTTCTAATGCCCTCAAAGGTGAAAAGAAGACACCATTTTAAGATTATTTTAGGCAGCATCAACTCTCTGCAGAGTCCAAATGCTCCAAGCAAGAGATCTCTTTCCCAGCTCCATGCATCACTGTCTTGCTCTGTACAGGGGAGGAAGCCCAAGAGAGCTGGATTGCTAAGGATAATGTTTCTTTTAAAAGGGCTCCCCACTGATGACAATTGTGCATCATGATGGAAAGGGATGGCAGGCTGATGATTAAAAGCTGAGCTGAAGGTTGTCATCACAACCAGAATTTGTCCCTGATTGCAAATCTACTAAAAGTAGCCTATATTAAGCAACTGATTCATTCCAGGGTATAAACTGGGAAAAAGCAGTTTAAAATGGTCACCCATGGGAGGATCTTCATGTCTATTCCTTTTCATATGTCAAGGAATCCAGTGTTTATCTATGTGCTGATGGCTTTACAAGCAAAAAGAAGAAGTGTAGTGGAACTATTTAAATTATCACTAGAGCAGGCTTTCTGGGAAAGAAAAGAATACTCTAGGCAAGAGGATATAGTGAACTTCTTTTATTTTCTAGAAAGCCTGATTTTTTGTGGTAATTGCCTCAAAAACAGAGCAACAGAACACGTGCAATTTCTTCATTTGCTGTGTGTGTGTGTGTGTGTGTGTGTGTGTGTGTGTGTGTGTGTGTTGAAAAAGAGAGATTCTAAACTCATTGAAGTCTTCTTTGAATGCTCTTCCTGAACCAATACACAAATATTTTCCTAATATATGTTCATATACTTCACACAATTCTCCCATAACAACATTCAGAATGCGTGATTATGATTTGTAAAGTAATGCTTACTTTTACTCTAACGGGTTGGCACAGCTCATTTTCTAAGTGATGGAACTGACTAAACGTCTGTGATAAATGGAAAGAAGGAAACAGAGAAGCAGTGAAGAGAAGAATTGATGAGGGTGAGTAAAGAAAGAAAAGAAACATTGGTATATGAGAAGAAAGGCTAAATATTAGTTTTATTGTAAAATATTTTTATAAGTTCTTTGAGGAATTCTTTCATTCATGCACACACAATGTATTTTGTTCATATTCAATCCATACTTTCTCCCCCTAACTCTTCTCAGATCCCCAACTCCCCACCCCTTCCCAAACAAACTAATATTTTGGAAACTTAAGTAAAATAGTCTTTATATGATCTTTTTCAAGGCTCAAATGGTATGATAAATTATAGCTTTTGCAAAGAAGTGACTTTCCAGTATATCTAGAAAAACCAACTTGAAACTTTGGTTTGAGGTAGAGTAAAAATGTACAAAAGCTTTTTATTCTAAATGAAATAACTTAGAAAAGAAATAGCAACTAACACACACATACACACACACCATGAGTCTGTAAATAGCCAAGCAAGGATATGTGTTTAAGGTTAATAGCTAATCTTGGTTTGCATCTGGAGGAGAGGGAACCTCAATTGCAGAATTACAGTTTGATCACAATGTTTATTACAGCAACAGTAAGCAAATGAGGACACAAGCAAAGCAGTATTTGGAGGAAATTAATAAAAACCTAGGCTGAAGTATGTTAAGATTGACAAGATTAATTGGACACTTAGATTTTCACTTTATTTCAAGTAGTTCCTTTCTTGAAACTCTGTAATATGTAAGATAAAGCAAAGAGCCTTTGAGATTCACTTTTATAGAACTTCCTGATCAGGCCTTAAAAATAGCTCTTTAGGAACCTATTGCAGCAGATGTCAGAAATGCATATTTAAGACACTGTTAAAAATGCTTTATTGACCCAATGGGCTGGAAGGAAGCTTCAAGTGTCTCTGTCTGTGAATCATTGACAGGAGAGACGCTAATGGATCTTCAGGCACAGTCTGGTCAAGCAGGGCAAAATGGCTATTTAATGTGTTTAGGCTTAAGATTAAACAAATTACCATCTTTTCTGTTTCAGGGCTCTGGGCATATACAAGCAGATTTTTAAAAAGAAGAAGAAACTTGGGAAGGATAGCCATGTCCAATGTAACATACAATGGGAAGATCACACATAGAAGCTATTTGCTAAAATTCAAGTCCTGGAATATGGTATTTCTTCTTATTTTTCCTCCAACACTTTGGTTTCTCAGCTAACAAGTGGATGATAAAATCAGCTTTATAAAGGTGCTTTGAGGACTAAATAGGTGTGGGGGTTAAGTAGTTCAGACAGACTACAATAATATTGGGTTTAAAGTAGGCATCAAAGGAAATCTGATGCTACTGATGCTTTTGGGATGATCTTAGACTAGCTAGGAATATTGATGGGAGAAATAGTCTCCTAGTGTTCTCCCTCCTTTTGTCAGCATGGACTATGTGCATCTTCTCCTTTCTGCCTAGTCAGTGATGAAGTGACTATATTCAGTTCTCAAACTCCCCCTGAAATAAAATACTAAAGTAACATCTATAGCAACTCGTCTTATTCACTAGATTCCTCTTTTACTAAGAAAGAAATGACTTATACAGTGGATGCAGTAGGACTCAACTGTATGAATCATTTTTATTAATGGCTTTACTCACATGGAAATAAATTTTACCTAAAGATGCAACAATAAGCTTAGAAGACAAAGAATCTCTGTTTCTTGACTATTCCTTAAGTAAGGTAGGACTTTTATTTCTTCACAATAAGGAAAGCTCTCGATGACACTGAAGACTGTAGCCCCAAAATATGCTTGGACTGGACTTACACTTAATGCTTTGTAAATTACTATCATGTTAGAAATTATTTATTGATCATTACATAATCATTCAAATAAAATAAATATGAAATAAAAATAAATAAAACAAATAAATGGGACTCTTCTCTGTCCAAGATGCATTTTCACCATGGATGACTATGAATGTCTCTGGAAACTGAATTACAGTGTCTGAGCTTTTTAGCATCCCTGGGCTATAATCTATAATAATAAGATATATTCTACTTCCATTGTTAGGACTCAAGATATGAAAATGTCTCTTCCTACCATTTCATTACAAAGTAGATCAGCTTTCGTCTAAGTCTTCTGTAGACCTTCTCCAGCCACACAGTGAACCAAGGTTACTCACTCAGTTAGGCAATGGGCAATCTGACTTTCCTTCTCATTTGGTAGCCTTCAAGGCTGAGTTTGATATGGGAACAATTTTTAGACAAGATGCAGGCTATCCTATTTCATATGAGGAACCCTTGTGGCTATGTTAATTTCCCTAGGATTATATGAAAAAGTGGCACTGAGGTTGAATATATTAACACTGAAATGATATTTCAAATAATAAGCCTGTCTTGAATTACTCAGCTCAGGGACTGAGGTTACAAAGTTGTGCCTTCTAAGTCTTGGACCCTCAGAAATAAAATGTTCTCTCTTTAAGGAATATTAATAGTATTAGAGAGTTGATGGGAAATTAATAAAATGGGCAGCATCCAAGTTCTTCTTACCAATATAAAAATGCACTTTAGTTGAAAAAATACGACTGGAAGAGGGGCATTTGGACCAGGTGATGGTGGAAAGACAGATTTCTGAATGGTGGGGATGACTGCATCTATCTTTCAGGTGCTAAGAGCCTCCTCTCGGGCCACATGCATTTGAATTGTTCATCTGCAACAATGGGTCATCTACATGCCTCTTCACTGTACTCTTATATTGCCTACTTACCATGTCATTCATTTGGGGTCTATATTTCCTCATTACATATATTTAATGACATCCAAATATGAATATAGCTTGGAATAAAAACATTGTAGAAGTGCAACAATAAATATGTACTTTAAAAAATCTCTTTAGAGGAGGTCCTCCCATTATCTTCCTTTGGGTAAACATGATGGATGTTGAATGGAACACAGTACTGATGATACACAAGTGTCTTCATGACAACATAAAAGAACAACTAATAAACAATATGATGCTCACAGCTCATCACTGCTACACCACAGTTATTTTATGTCATCTCCTCCAGCTAAATGACAAACACACTCATAGAACAGTATTACTAAGTTGGCGTAGACTGAGAGGATAAAACCAGTATGTCAAATAACTTAGGGAAGGTGGTTGCAAAAAACTGTCCTCTGGAAGATACAGTCTCACTCTAGGGCTTGATGCCCATTGGTGGCTCTTCTTATCACAAACTGGCTTTAAATTGCAAGCCCTTTCTTCAGCATGCATGAAACATGAAAACCACATACAACACCCCACACACTAGTTTTTACCTGTAGACTAATTATTAGCAACCTCTTAAGCAAATGAATGAACAAACAAGAAATCAGTATATTGGTTACATCTATTGCTTTCTATAATAGAAAGCTTTGTCAGGAAGCAGTTTATATGGCAGAGGTTCTCAACCTTCCTAATGCTGAGACCCTTTAATACAGTTCTTCATGTTGTGGTGACCTCCAACCATAAAATTATTTTCATTACTACTTCATAACTATAATTTGATATGATATGAAATATAATGCAAATATCCATGTTTTCTGATGGTCTTAGGTGACCCCTGAGAAAGGGTTGTTCAACCCCCAATGGGGTCATGACCCACAGGTTGAGAAATGCTGCTCTATGGTACCAAAGACTATTTATTTATTTATTTATTTATTTATTTATTTATTCATTCATTCATTCATTCATTTATTTATTTTTCATTTATTTATTTTTTTTCATTTATTTATTTATTTAATTATTATTATTATTGTTTTTAATCTCAGATATCCATGTCTAGGCAGGATGGTTAGGAACATAGTAACTGAGACTGGAATTTAGACCTGGGAGCCATGCTAACATGATTTTGATACAGCTCCCATGCTTTATTGGATACATTTATCTAAAGAAAACCATGATGCTTTGCTTGCCTATTTTGAACATCTGAAAAGTAATGAAGAACAATCTTTTGTCCCTTATGAGTTGTTGTGAAGATGAACAAGTGAACACAAGCAAAATGTGGGCCAAGATGGAGACCGGAAAACATCATGTAACTGTGTGCTGACAGTGATAGCTCTCTCTGCTCTTGTCCCAAGGCTGGCTATGGAAGCTTGCTAGGGTTACACAAATGGCTGTTAAGGGAACTGCCATGTCACCACCATGCTGAGAGTTAATTGACTGTGCAGAACCTTCCAGAGATCCCCCTTTGCCATTGCAGCAGCTAGCAATATTTCAGATCAGACGTCAGCAAACTTTTTCTATAAAGGTCCAGACTGTACATATTCTCAGCTTTGTAGCCTTCTGGTAAGGGCAACTGCCAAACTGCCAAACTGCCGTTACATCATGTAAATAGCTTTGAGCAATATGTGAACAGGTGAGCATGGCTGTCTGCCCACACCGGAGTTGTTTATGGAAACAGAAACTCAAATTTCATAATTTTGATGTGTCATAAATCATCTCCATTGGATCATTTTTCCCCCAGGCATTCAAAAAAAATAGAGAGTTCTCTTAGCCTTTAGACCATACAAATCTAATGGTGAACTGGGTCTGCCTGATGGGCTGTAGTTTGTCATTCTTAGTTCAGTTAGTGACCACTCTAGAATTCTTGCTCCTGATTAACTGAAAACACAAGCTCACTGTTGAGTCATGTCTTATAATCAACTAATAAACATTGTTACTTTTTTTTAAGCCAATGATATAGGAATGAGTTGTTGCTGACAATCCATCAAGGTCCATTCACTATATTATCTTTTAAGATGATGAGACTAAATAAAGCAATTCAACTCTTACTGTGCTTATGTAACTTCGACCAATGTGTTTAATCACAGTGCTAACGATGGCTAGAGAAACCTCCAAAGCTTTTGCCTACAAAAAAGTCTTCCAAACCTCTGCCTTCTGTGAGTCACTCCAAGGAGATAGATAATTCTGCTCAGCTCTGGCTGAGGGTCTGACCCTTGTCATCCTGGTATTTTATTGGCTCGGCTGAGAGGTAATAATAAAAGTCTATATTTATTTATAATATGAGACTGAGCTTCACAACAACAGCCAGGAAGATCAAAACATTACAGACATTTAAGGGGAAAGGAGGCAAACAGAAATGGATTTGTGTTACACATGGTAGAAGTCATTAAGGATGACTCAGGTAGAAAAACTTATTACTTTTCTTTTTGACAGTGATGACAATTTAATAGCATTTGACTCCACCAAGTTGCATATGGCATCCGGAGGCATTGAAAGGGGTGGTTTATCAAGATGATAAACAAGGTTTCATTTCCTCTCTGGCTGCATGGATGTGATCAGAAGTCTAAGGCCACCTGAATTCACTTAGGCTGGCCACAGGCAGACACTAAGCTACCAAGGGACCATCTGTGCTTAAAATGAGCCTCCCTTTAATGGACCTCCTCCAAGCACGCCAGCAGTTGCAGAGGCATGTGTGCATGCACACTGATTTCAGGGTAGGCTGAAGGGCAGAGGGAAGAATGTTAATTGTTTTAGAAACCTCGTTGTGTAGGAAACTCATGCAGCCCAGTTTCAAATCACAGAGTTACTTTTGCTTTGTGGATGGTGTTTAGAATCTCATTTTTTGAAAACTGTAGAATGAATTTGTCTGAGGAAGAATAATCAGAGACACTTTTAATGGGGTGTTTCTTTGTATGACTATGATCATCATTGTCATATGTCACTGCTACCCTACAGCAGACTCTGGCCTTGCTACACCTATTGTTTTCTGTTCCTATGAAGCCAGTAGCTTCTCTTCCACATTCCCAGCTTCTGAAGTTGGATAGGTGCTGATTTTAGTCCCAGACCCATAAGACTCAGTCCTGGTTGTGCCAATCCTGCCATCATCTCCAGATGCCAGGAGCTTCCAACATTTCTGGCAATTTGACTCAAATTATTCACTGTGAGACCCAACCATAGAACACTTATACCTAGAAAATAATAAAGTTTTCCTATCTCATTGATGGAGAGATACAGCTGGAGCTTGCTCATACCTTAGCACCGAGGTAGAAAAGTCTGCAAGGGAATGGAATCAACACAGGGGAGTGTGTTGGAAGCCTCCCTGACACTGTTATTACTGCCCTTTGCTATTTCCTACAGGAATTCCTTTGCTATTTCCTCTTGACTTTGAATTTGTTTTTTTCCCCACTCACAATGCAAAGAGCCATGAAGTACAAATGTATTAAAAATATCAGAAAGATTATATTTTATTTTCTCTTTTCTTTGTAGGTAGACATCTAAGTTGAATATTTGTGTCAGCTTCCATTTTCTCAGAGGATTCTTTCTTACCCTCTCAGGTCAATGATATCCTGTTCCTCTGACACTGCACTCTGAAATCACTATGACCTTCACTTCAGCACATCCATAATCACATCTTCACAAGTATGTGTTAAATATTTTATCACTGTTTCCAGTAAGAAATAAAACCCCATAGGGCAGTGGTCATGCATGTTTTCACTGATGGTGTTATCTCAAGTGGTCAGCAGAATGTCTGATTTTGGAAGTTGTTTTGGCCAACATAATGTATAACGCACTCAGTGTCCATGGGGAATTGGTTCTAGACTCCCACACAAAGACATTGATATCTGGGGTTGCTAAAGTCATTCTGTAAAATGTTGTAGCATTTACATGTAATCTACACACACTCCCACACACTTTGAACTTCTGTGCATTAGAAGAATAACTTAGGCCAATGCAGAGTGTAGTGTGGCCTCACATTCTTTCCCTTTATAATACTTTCTTCTTGGCAAGAATGGAATTTGTGACTTCCCCCTAGGTATCACAGTACAGAAAGAGTGACTGCATGTGACTGTAAAAACTGGGGCTGAGATGATGGTTTATTTGGTAAAATACTTGCCACATAATCATGAGGACCTGAGTTCAAAGCTCTATAACTACATTTAAAAAGAGTCAGCCTTGGAGATCTGTACCTGTAATCCCAGCGCTGGGGAGTGAAGACAAGAGATTTTCTGGAGTTTGATGACCAGCTACCTACTCTAGCTAAATCAGCAAGCTTCAAGTCCAGGGAGATATCAATGCTTGAAAAATAAGGCAGAGAATATAGATCGAAATTTCTCTGGTCCTGCCTTGCTCAGTAGTCCGGACAAATCTCTGCCACTTGTGGTCCCACAGTCACTTATAAAATAATCACTCAAAGGCTTAATATTAATTACAAACTGTATGGCCTATGGCTCAAGCTTCTTGCTAGCTAGCTCTTTCATCTTAAATTAACTCATTTCTATAAATCTGCTGACATCTTGTTGCTCCTTCAGCAGTGGGCTTACATCTCTCCCCACTCTATCCTTCTTCTCTCTGTCTCTGCTTGGATTTCCTGCCTGGCTGTAAGCTTTCTTGCCATAGGCCAAAACAGCTTTATTTATCATCCAATGGGAGTCACATATATTCATAAAAACAAAGACCAAAATTAAGTTGTATTACCTGTCAAAATTGATATAGTACATCCTTCTGATAATACATCATCAGATATAGGTAGATGGATTCTCTATTGCTAGGGCTGAGTAAGTGAGCTGTGGCACTCTAAAGAAATGTGTGTATGGAAAGGAACTAAAGACAATCTTTCAGATTTTTAAGTGGTCCCTGGCCCCTTCAGCAAGAAAACAGAAAGCCAGTCATTCAGACAGAAGATCTCTAGACACTACCCTTGGGATCAAGAAGTCTTCATTTCCACACTGGGGCATTTGATTAGAGCATAGTCTGAGTCTGCCCCTGAGTGCAGTCTGGTAATATTCTAAGAAGAGAAAGTTTCTAAATTGTGCCCAGAATCTAATCCATGGGCACTTTGAGGTAATACATGTGTTATTCTAAGACATATATTTGCTGTGTAGACACCTAATGCAGGGTTTAAGTGAACCCATGTATCTTTCAGCTTGCCTCTACCTCTTTCTTATACCCTGCCTGTGTGTTCTTAGCTATGGATGAAGGGACTTCAGAGTAAAAATGGTTGCCAATTTTGACATTTGAATCTAATCACCAAGAACATCAAGAGTCACTAGTATTTGTTCCATTTTTCAATTGTGCATACATACATTTTGATATTGGAGAATCTGTTCAATGAGGGAAAGGATTTATAGTTTCTACTTTACTGGGTGCAGCCCTTTGTCCCATTGTGGATGCTAGGATGACTGTCATGTTTACTAATTAGGAGTGTGATAAGCAATCTTGATCGCACAGAGTCCACAGGGGTGGAAAGGGGCTTACAACTATCTAAAGATCTTTGTGCAGATTATTGGCTTTATGTTTTATATCTGGCAAATGCCAACAACTGTAGCATCATATATCTTGATTTACTTGTCTCTGAAATAGAAATGCTGATGAACACCACTGTTTACATTTACAACCACTGTTCCTGCTCATCTGTTCCTTATTCCATTTTTTTTTTAGTGTGTGTTTCAATTTTTTTATTAAGGAATTTTTTATTCATTTTACATACCAACCACAGATCCCCCTCTCTTTCCTCCTCTCACACATCCAGCCTTCTGTCCCTCATAACACAGTCCCCATTCCCTCCTCCAACAAGGTTTAACCTCCCATGGAGAGTTAGCAGAACCTATACATTCAGTAGAGGCAGGTCCCAGCTCCTCCTCCTGCATCAATGCTGTGCAAGGTGTCCCACCAGAAGTAGTGGGCTCCAAAAAGCCAGCTAATGCACCAGGTCTAAATCCTGATCCTACTGCCAGGGGCCCCCTTAAGCAGATCAAGCTACACAGCTGTCTCGCTATGCAGAGGGCCTAGTTCAGTCTCATGGAGGCTCCACAGGTGTTGGTCTAAAGTTCATGAGTTCCCACTTGTTTGGTTTGGTTGTCTCTGTAGATTTCCCCATCGATCTTGATGCCCCTTGTTAACTGTCATCATAGAGCCTTCATCCAGTGTCTGATAGAAGCAGATGCAGAGATCCACAGCCAAGCTGAGCTCCAGGAGTCCAGTTGAAGAGAGAGAGAAGAGGGAATCTATGAGCAAGGGGCCTTATTCCTTTTTCTGGTGATAACATAGGCATTTTCCTGTCCATCTTTAGTTCACACCATGCAATGGACAAGAACTCTGGGATAGTACTGTGATTTAAACATGGCCAAACAGTATAGTCTTTCCCAAGTCACAAAGAGTGGCCAGAAGATGGGGTTTTAACCCAACTTGGTTCAGTCAAACTCAACCTGAGGTCTGTGTGGAAATACTGAGTTAAAATAAGATTTATTTCTGTTGAACTTGAAGACATGAGCTGAAGTTTGGAAAGGGCCTGACCTGATGCAGAGAAAAGTGAGAGAGATTATGGCAAGGAAAGCAGTTCTTGTGACTCCTTTTATCTCTCAGTACATTGTTGCTGGTCCCTCTCTGAAATTTTCAATTCAGTGTGCCAATATATTCCCCTTTTATTTGCTTAATCCATTTGGAATTAAGTTGTCAAGAAGTTCTAGGGGTTTGTAAGTAAAGACTCATAAAGCGTTCAGTACAGTGTTTAAAATGTCCTTCAAACTGGGGTGTTTTGTTACCACTGTTTTCTATTGTGATTATAGCTGCTGTAATAAAATGATTGAAATTTTATCATGCTAATATGCATATGGGCCTGGCAGAATTACTAATATTCTCTAAATTTACTGAAACAGATTGAGAGAGAAAATCAAGTAGGTACCAATTTCCTGAGATTTTTTAGTACAGGCAAAGTCATAAGAACATACTACATTGATTACAGCAATTGATAATAATCAGTTGGACTGACCTTGGTCAACTGGAAGGTTGAGCCACTGTTGTTATTAATGAAGTAGCAAATTGTAAGGTCAACAATGATGGGGAAAAGATAGGGTGAAAGAGTACTGAACTCTGTAATTTGCCAAACAAGGGTTCAAATCTCAGTTCTGCAGTTTGTAAATCATGTAGCATGAATTTGTGCTTTAAATTCTGTGAGCTTCATAAAATGTGTCTATAAGAACATCTCCAAAGATGATTGTGGAGAATCAATGGCGTAGTAATTATGCACTACTCACTACAGCCTGGCCCAGATTGTAAATCTCCATGGTCTTACTTTTGATATTTGAGTTATATTGACCATCATGGATAAAGGAGTTCAACTGTAAAAAGATGTAAATTAGACCTGAACATTTTAATGGACAAAAACATGGATTAACTATTATTTAAATGACATTACTATGATACATACAAATAATTGAAATGTTAATTTGTGAGACTAAGTGACAATAGCATTTTGTAATCTAAAAGAATGCAACTTTGAAACAGTAAACACGCCCCCATATATAGGCTCTCATGTGTGACACCTGCAATGAGCTGCCTGAGAATATGAGTACTCTTCCTCAGTGAGATGTAAGTCTGCCTCCAAACAGCTAAAGGATGGTAAGCTGATGAGCAGAGTATGAAGTGTTCAGTTCCCTGAAGAAATGTTCATGAAAGTTAGCGATGGTAATGCAATAACACAGGGAGAAGCTGGCCGAAAACTACATACGCTTCAACCCCAGGCTAAGGTTTTGTTCTCCAATTATATTCAGGTTAATGGGGTTAATGTGAGGATTGGAGCTACAGAGATAGCTCAGATGGCTCATATTCAGCTTCTACTCTACTCAATACTACATGGAGAGAGATGCTAGCTCTGGATGGCGCTTGTGAAAATACAAGGTCTTTATGACAATAATATTTGAGACAGAACTCCTTTCTCTAGCCCCTTCCTAGTTTCACTTGATCCTTTCTTGGTAAATAAAAAGGTTTCCCCTGAAACAAAATGTAAAGTGACTCATAAATGATAGTGCTCAAGTCAAACCTGGGGAAAGTTGTCATTAAAGATGAGCTGAAGGGGAAGGATGAAAGACAGTTTGGTGCGAATATATAACAGACATTAAAATCTAAGTTAAATGGTCCCCTGTTTATTGGAAGGACACTGGGTAGCTCATAAAAGATGTCAACAGGCAAAATGACACGAGCAAGTCAATGCTTTCACCTCTGTGGAAAACCGTTAGCACTCCTGTAGGCAGGTACCCAAGAATAATGAGGGCAACCAGGCAAGAAGCACATGAAAATGTTCACAGAGGCTTTGTTCACTGTAGTCCCAGAGGAAACTACTCCGATGTTCAACAGCAGCAGAGCTAAACTGGTGTGTTTATACGCTAAGACAATAGGCAGTATGGAAGCAAGTCATCTATTGCTGTATTCAATAGCACCAATTAATTAAGCCAACACAAAAGAGGAGGTAGTATGTAGATCAGGTTTAATGAAATAACTTTTAAAGGTAAAATGAATCCATAGTTATAAAAGCAGTTTCCCCAGAAAGGTAATGGTGCCTGGAAAAAGTCTTCAAGGATTTTTCTAGATTGCAGGTTATGCTGTGGTTCTTGTTTGAGTTGAATTGTTGTGGATAAATTCAGTGAGTGAATATTCACTGGATTGTGACTTGGAAGCTTTTATCCATTCTATTATATTCCAATTATAAACATACTTGAGGCAGGTCTGGTAATGCAGACCTGTAATTCCAGCTACCCAGGAAACTGGGGTAGGAGAATCCTAGGTTCCAGGCTTGCTCTGGCTACAGAGTTGAGCTTGAGGACAGCATGGGCAATTTAGTGAGAAATGTGTCTGAAAGTTTTGCAAAGTGAAGAGGGTTCAGAATGTAGCTCAGTGGTAAAGTATTTACTAACCCTATATGAGGCTCTAGGATCAATCCCCCACAATACCACTCTCTAAAGCAAGAAGAAAAGAATGAATAGAGAACATTAGAACTCCTACCACATGCAGCCCCCACTTCAACAGGGTTTTTATTTATTATAAATTAATAAACAAAGCACTTCAAATTCAGTAATATAATTTAGAAATCTTTTATTTAGCTTGCAAAAAAACTCCAAAGAAGACTATAATTAAGAGTCAATAAGAGTATGTAGAAATGTACACATCCCAAACCAATTGGCGTATAAGTCAGATGTCAAATTTTAAACATTTTGAACTACCTGACTCCACTGTTGAGTTCCACTAAATATTTAAAGGGTAAACAACACTAAGATTCCTTAGTTAACTGAATAAAGAAACCCTTGCAAGCACGGTTCTACAAGCCTAGCTTTACTCAAAAACTAAAGCCACACAGAAAGAAAGAAGAAGAAGAAGGAGAGATTGGAGCTTGGAGGACAAAAAAACTACCATCTAAAAATAGTTACCATGTCATCATCACCCTATGGTAAATTATCTGGAAAAGAAATTAAGGAAGTAACCCTGCCTATAGTAGCTACAGAATCACTTAAAGAAATTAGGAATAAACTTAACCAAAAGAATGAAAGAACTCTATAATGAAAACCATGAAGCACTGATTAATGCAACTGAACACACACACACACACACACACACACACACACACACACACACACATACACACACTAAATGGGAAGATACCTATGTTGCTCATGGATTAGATGAATCAGTACTATAAGATGGTCCATACTGACCAAAGGAATCTACAAATTCTGCAAAATGCTGATAAGAACACCAATTGCCTTCTTCACAGACTAGGAAAGAATAATCCAAAAAATGTATATGGACACACAAAATGTCTGAATACTCAAAGCCATCTTCAGCAAAAAGAATGAAGTGTTACATTTCCTAACTGAAAAATGTGCATTGAAGCTGTAGTGATGATAATATCATGATTCTGGATTAATCTAGATACGCAGGTCAAGCAGGCAGAGAAAAGAGCCCAGAAATAATTCCACATGACAACAGCTGATTTTTCTACAATGATTCATTGAAGCAAAAGGATAGTCTTATCAGTTAGTGGTGGTGGAAAAATGAATACCCACGTAAAGAAGAATGAAACTACAATGCTCTCTCTCATTGGTTGTCAAATTAAAATGTTCAAAATGTATTAAAGACTTAAATGTAGGATCTGAAAGGATTAAACTGCTACAAGGAGAGAACACTTAATTGGAATGGGCTGTGGTTTGCCCTTCCTTCCTTCCTTCCTTCCTTCCTTCCTTCCTTCCTTCCTTCCATCCTTTTCTTTCTTATTTTATTTTATTTATTTCTCTCTCTTTCTTTCCTTCTTCCTTTCCTTCTTTTTTCTTTCTTTTCTTTTTCTTTTGGATGTATTACTAAAGCAGAAGAAACCAAAGTAACCATAGTCAAATGTCTAACTAAATATTCCTGCACAATAAAGGAAACAATCAACAGAACAAGAGACAGCCTTCAGGATGGGAGAGAATATTTGAAAATTATTTATCAGATAAGGAATTGATATCTAGAATATGAAAGAACAACAATAAAAGCCCTCAATAGCAAAAAAACAAAGAGCCCAACAGAAAACAGACAGTAGACATATAAAGACAATTCTAAGAAATCTAAGACACTTCTATGAATATCATCCTGGGTATATATGTGAAGGAAATGAAATCATTAAATCAAGGAGACTATTTATCTCCCATGTTCACTGTTCTCAACAGCTAAGCAACTGGAATGTTTACTCAATAACAAATGGAATTCACAGTGAGGTGTGTGTGTGTGTGTGTGTGTGTGTGTGTGTGTGTGTGTGTGTGTTTATGTATGAATGAATACTACACAGCCACTAGAGAGCAAAGCCCTTTCATTTGCAACAAGATGACTGTAATTAAAGATCATTATGTTAAGTGAAGTAAGCCAGACAGAGGACAAAAAGATCTGCATAATCTCACCCATATATAGAGTATAAAACATGGGTCTCTTCTCTCCAGCGTGAAAAAGAAATAACCTGATCTAATAGATTAGAGTAGAAATAATGTTTACCAAAGACTGAGGAGAAAAAGAAGAGGGCCAGAGGGGCAAACATTGATCAATGCATCCTAAATTATAGTTAAAAAAAAAAAAAAACTAGTGAGAAACTCTTCCTGTCTCTGCAGCCACTTAATACACGTGGTACATAGACATGCATGCAAGCAAAATGTCCATTCACATTTTAAAAAATATCTTTTTTCAATAAATATTTTTTCAGGTAGCACAACAACCTACATCTCTAAAGACAATTCTATGTTTTCAAAGACTGTGCTGATAGATGATACCAGGAAAACACACCTGGGCAGTGATGTGCCTTGCTCTGCTTTATAAATTAACCTATTGAAGGTTCAGCATGGTGTGTACTTGACAGGGCTTTTCAAGCTCATGGATATCTTTTTAATCAGATGAAACACTTTTCTTTTTTTAAAAATCAGTCCAACCTTGTTATGACTAAAAATAAATTTATTTATTTATTTATTTAGGTTTTCTGAGATGGGGTTTCTCTGTGTATCTTTGATTCCTGTCCTGGATCTCTGTAGACCGGGCTGGCTTTGAACTCACATAGACCCGCCTGGCTCTGCCTCCAAAGTACTGGGATTAAAAGGTACGCCACCACCGCCTAGCTCAAGGCTAAAAATATTTTAATCATTTTATGTCATCTTTGGTAAGTAGCTCACATTTTTCATTATGAAGAGATTGCCATCGAACACAAAACTTTGTAAACATTGGTAAGCATCAGTGAAGGAGCCATTCAAAGTTGCTACTCCTGAATCAGAGGATACATACACTATAATACTTATAAGAACTCTCCAATTATGTTATTTGGGGGTTTGTTTTTAATTGATTTTGCTTTTCACTAATACATGAAAACAAATATTGAACCTATTGATGGGATAACATGCTGTTTTAATATATATATTTTCATTGTTACACTGTATAATATTTAAATCATGTTAAACACATCTGTCTCCTTACAGTACATATGGGTCACTCTCATTTATGATAAAGACCCTTACAATCCCTTATTAGAGCCTTTTAAAATGAGACAGTGTCTTGCTGTCATCTGCAGTCCCCTACTGTTAATATCACACCAGAAATTCTTATTATTTTCATACTATAACTTAGTAAGCATTGGTCAACCTTTTCCCATCTGTCCTTCTTCCTTATTCTCTCTAGTTACAATTTCTTTTGCTTTTTATTTAAAAGATACTGTGTAGTTTTGAGAGGTAGCTTCATATTAAGGGTGAAAAAAAGAGTCATACAAAAAGTTTAGCTGAAGGGACATTGTGTTCATTGACTTCCACATCAAAAAATCCTTTTCCAAACCACTAGCCAGTTTCCAATCTAGATATCCCCTAACATGGGGATAAAAATCAACCTATTCTTGCAAAGAGACAAAGCGTTTGGTGATTCTACAATACTAAAAGGCTACCACATGCTGTTCTCTCCTTCATCCTGACAGAGTTGTTAACTAATGTTTAGAAATGGGTCTTCTTCTCCTGCATTCTAAAGAAATGAGGTGATCTGAAACTTGTTAAATGAAACATAGAATGTCTTCATTAAAAATGCCTTGGAGTAGTGGAGTTGTCAGTTTTGGAGTTTCGGAATACAGCCCCAATGGGGAATGAAGGGGCTTGGCATGCTGCAGCTGCACCTGGAGTGGTTTTAGTAAATGCTGGGGATCTTCTGGAAATAGCAAATAAACAGGATGGTGGTGGTGAAACCAAAGAGCATTCTAGGCAGTAGGACAGGCTGCACACAATGAGACTAATAGAGATAAATGTTCAGCATGGCATCTCAGAAAAAAAGCAGAGAAGGAGACAGAAAAGAGAAGTGATTTACAATTATGATTTACAGAAACCAAGAAGCATCATTTGATAGTGATTTCAAACAAGGCCTCAGTGGGATGTGCTTTCTAAAATTGCTTGGGTGGTTTCAGGTTTCATTAGCAGAAGTTTATTACCTGAAGCAAACCCAGCTGATGAACACAATGATTTTTCTCTATGTCCATACTATCTTTAAAAACATATATATATATATATATATATATATATATATATATATATATATATACCTTAATTCTCGTGTTCCAATATATTCATTCAGTGTGATATGCTCCCAAACTCCATAAAGAATCATTACTTTTCTGCATGTTTTGCCAGCTAATTTTTTATCTTAAATTTTGAAATATGAACTTCAGAGAGGAATTTTACATATTTTCTAAAACAATATTACATTGAAAAATTGAATGTAAATTATATAGGATGTTCATTTGGGGACTGGATAGCTACCATTCATTCATAAAGCAACATGACTTCATTTAAGGAAATGAAGCTAGGTTAACTGGAATAAACATTAATAACTTCAGAGTTTGGAGGACTAAAGTGGGAATTTCTTTGTCTTCTAATTGTCATGTCCTCAGCGCCCATCCTAGTGCATGCCATTGAGTTATTCATCAGTAAATGCTGATGTTTAAACACAGTAAGCCCTAACAAGATGCTCCATTAGACCATTCCATGATAAAATGGTATAAATTTTCATGCACAAAAGTTTCCTAGGATGGTACTATCTAATATAGAAAGCATGAAAAAGGACAGAGACTGCTCAGTGGGTAAATATTTGCTATGCAGAATTGAGGACTTGAGTGCAGGTACCCATATTAACCCACATAAACTTGGCACAAGACACTCATGGCTCTATGGGAAGAGGGAGGTATAGAGAGGAGAATTCCTGCATGGTCCATGGGCCAGATAGCCTGGTGCATGCTATACACACAATGGAACAAGAAACCCCATGTCAATCAAGGTAGAAGGAAAGGACCAACATGTGAGATTGTCCTCTAACCTCTGCATGATGTCATAACACATGAACATGCTTGTGAGAGAGAGGAGAGATTAGAAATATAAATAAATATAAAATAAACTATAAACATTATATTTAACCAATAACCCTAAAATGATTCTTATTACTGCATTTCAATTGATTGCTCTACTTTCTAAGTGTTTCCTAGTGTTTTAAAACAGTCCCCCTTGCAGACTGAGCTACCATTTGGAGCCTAACACTGAGAAAATCAGATATGTGAGGAAATATAATTATCACTAGAAGAATATAGTATGGGTTTATGGTGGCCCAAATTTCTGATTCTGCTTCAGCTGGCACAAAGCTTCCAGAAGCGTGGGCTTGAGATTAATTTCCCCTTTCCTGGTACTCTAAGACTTCATTCGTTAGAAAATGTCTACAGTGTCAGTTCCAAGGAAGGAAGACTGAGGCCCAGAGTGTGCTGTGTAATTTCTGCTTTTACAAAGAAAATCTTGAGCACACTAGCAAATAGATGTAGGGCAAGCACATGCATTTCCATATCAAACCAACAAACACACAGGAGAATGATCTGTCTTTGTAAACTAGAGAATCTTGCAAATTGATCTCCTGGGAATGTTTTCCTAGGACCTGAATCTTATGCATACATTTCAAAAATGAATCAAAGGGAAATGGAACCATCTCAAATAAAATTAGCCTTAGGCAGGCAAAGTACTGGAATCACACATTTTAGCAGATTTTACACCTACTAGCTACAGAGAAGACATCCAAAAGGTTTGCAGGAAAGGAAGCCACAGTCCACAGAACCAATTCATCAGCTGCACAGCTGGTGCTCCAGAGGTCACTCTGTTGGTGAGGGCAGAGTTTCCAGCAGGTCGTGCCCATCAACATGGAAGGCAGTAGCAAAGCATTTCTGTAGCCAGGCTGTCTCACTACAGAATGCCAGGCTAGACTGTGTACACAGCACCCCACCTGAGTCCTTAATGCAGGTGAAATGGAACTGAAGATGGACTTGCTAGATATGTGTGCTCTTTGCACTATCTATATGAGAAGGACATGTTAAAATAAAACTAGCTAGCAGTTCACCCGGTTATTACATCGCCAAAGGAAGGCTGGAGAAATGTAATCAGGAAAATAAACGTTGATTCTTAATAAAGAACCTGGAGCTCAGGCAGTCAGTTGTTATTTTTCATTTTGGAATGGTCACAGGATTTTTCTTATACTTCTGCCTCATTGGTAAGACATCAAGACTGACAGAAGTCAGTCCTTAGATTGCAAGGACTCAGTCAGGCACACTGCTTTGCTTGTAGTGAAAATAACAACCTTTTCTCTGAAAGTCCTGATAGTAAGTGTGTGAGGCTCAGGAGGGCTTGTGAACTGTCAAAACTACACACTGTACTCTGGTGGAGCACCAAAACATTCACAGAAAAGTAAATGATGGATGACTGTGTCTCACCAAAACTTTGAACACAGTAGAGGCACATGTTGCTCAGGCTGTAATTTATGATGGTTATAGACTGCCTAACAATGTTACTATATATTTGAACCAACTCCCAGCATTACAAAATCTGGGCATAACGGCACACACTTCTAACCTCAGTGCTTTGAAAGTGGAAACAGGAAGTTCTGGAGTTCCACGTCATTCTTGGCTCCACTGAGAATTTAAGGCCAGCCTGAACTAGAGAATCTGTCTCAAGTAGGGTAAGAATAAGAATGTAAAAAAATCAATAATATCTCAAACAACTCCAAGCATGGAAAATATTTAAGATTGTTTACAACGTTTCACAAAACTCACTTAGTGTTTTTATCTAAAGTGAGTTTATCCTGTTTTGGGTTTGGAATACAACTCAAGTGATCAAATACTTCCTTAGCATACACAAGGCCCCAAGTTCAGTTCCCACCACCACATTAACAATGATTGGCACTGAGCACCTGCAATCCTAGTACTCAGTAGGTGGAGACAGGAGTTCCAGGGGTTCAAAGTTATCAGTGGCTGCACAGTGAAGTTCAAAGTCATGCTACATGAGAATGTCTCAAAAACTAAAACAAATACATAAACTAAAATGTATTCAGTGTTTGCCCCCTTTGAGGTAGAAATGTATTCTATTTTTGTTTTAACAAGGTGACACACAGCCAGGGACTTTAAGCAATTAATATAATGCTACCCAGTTGTTGACCTGAAAGGTTAGGCTAGTGAAGATCCTCAAGCTCTCCTCTCCATACTCTTCCTTACTCTTTCTGACTGTGATGCAGGAAGTAAATGATTTACAGAGATCACACTATCTAACCAGCTTTACCCTCAGGCTGTTGTACATAGTGTGTGTATCACTACTGAGGTTCTTTCAAAAAGACAAGTAAGATTCTTTGTGTGTGTGAAATGATGTGGGAGACAGTTCTTTTCTCATCCCTCACAATGGCCTCCATGCTTGTGTTATCTTACTTAATCCCGAGTCCCCAGAGAAGAGCTTCTATTAGGATCTCCATTTGGCAGGTGAGAGAGTCTGAGGCTCAGCAACATTAACTTTCTCACCTCAGGTCACATAGAAAATTACAGAGCAAGGACAGAATCCCAAAATATTAGATTCTAAGGTCTAAATGTCGAGGCCTTTAAACTCTGTACCAAAATGTCCTTTTCAGCTCAGAAATATCATATAATTGATAGAAACTTGATTGGGCCTCAAGAGCTCACACCCTGATTGTTTTTGAAGACCTTTGGAGATGGGCTGACATTCCACACACTACCATACAAGTCAGAAGACAAACAGAAGATAGAGTTTGAAGTCCAGTGAAAAGTCAGAGGGAAAAGATCATTCACTCCATGCCTCTCCTTCCCTCTGTGCTCTGCCTGAGTAGCCTGTGGGAAGCTTTCAGAGGTGCCGGAATCTGGCTTGCCTCTGCACAGACCCCAGTCATATGGACTGAGGTGGGAGATGAGCACAAGTTTCCCTAGTCTGCATATTAAGATCGACTGGGGCACATGGATGGGTGTATATCTCCCAAATTGTAAAAATTAAGGAGTAATATCTTCAAACTTGGCTGTTCATTTGAATCACTTGTGTATGTAGAGTATTTAGCACAAACCCTGACATGGAAGTACTTTTAAAGTTTTTCACTGGAAATGTTAAGAAGGATACAGCAGATGTCATATCTGTATTAGTGAACTGAGTGGAACAGGGAAAAAATGGTTCATCGAGCTCCTTGGAAATAACATGTAAGTAAATTTGCCATTGACTTTCCCCAGACCTGGGAGGGATATTTGTGTACAGGGTGCATTGATCATGACTCTTTAAGGCTAGGCATGGCATCTGATTCCATCCATTTGTTTTTGCTCAGTGACTTGCATGGAGTAAAGATGCCAGGAAGTCTCGAGCTGACTCCAAGTCTGTTTTGTGCAAGTAAATTGTATTTGAATCAAGAAAGGCTTAGAAATTAGTTGCAAGGTAATGAAAAGCCCTTGTACATACAGACATAAATTCACATCACTTGCCAGAATAGGGTACACAATAGAAACCAGTCTTGGTGGGAACAAAGGGAACGTTTGCCTCTGAAGAGGACAGCTGTTCAGCAAACAGAGTGAGAAAGAGGATTTGTGTTTGGAAGGATTAGAGTCCAGGTGGGAACACTGAAAAAAACAAAAACAAAACAGTCTGGTGGTATCAGGTCAATGGAGGATCTACTTATTTAAAGACTAGGATGTAAGGGGGCCAGATACATACGTCCTGGGTATACCATAATCTTGAAATGTGATAAGTCTTAGATTGGTGATGACCTTGTCAAGAAACAATGATAGCTAAGGATGATGCTTTTCCTTCACTCTCACACTGAAAGATACTTTTTGTGGGCAGGGAGATATGAGGTGTTGAAAGCCACATGATCCATCAAGAATGCAGAGATACAGTCAATCAGAGATCACCTAGATAACCAGAAAAGGATAGGTTGGAGGTCCCAGCAGGGATGGGACAATTTTTCTCACAAGAAAGCATAAGTAACTAAAGGACAAAGAAGTAAGCTAATTTCATCAAAACACAATCATATCATAAAGTGAAGACTTAACATAGTGTAGTGAGTTTTAGAAACATGGGGGAGGGGTGGTTGTAGAATGTAGAATGGTTAAAAGTCACTTTGTGTATGAAAGCCTATGTATTCCAGAGTACCCAAAGAGCCAGCTTCCTGTGATAAATATTGATGCATTAAACTTTCAATGTCAACAAACTTGTACCTTGAATTTTCTGTTTTTGGTTTCACACAGTAGGGAAAATTTTCTTTTTGTCATATGGGTAACAGCAGGAAGCAACTGAGAATGGCTAATATGCTCAGGATCCATTGTTCCTCACTTCTTTTCTTTGCAGAGATGGTCTGTTCATATTCCTCCATCCTGATTACCACACAAACAAGTATGTCCATGAAGTAGGCTTTCTGCCTTCCAGCCCCAATGTTCTGCCCAGGACTGGTCATTGGACCCAAGCTAGAAGGGCATGTAGAAGTCCTAGTTCTGATGGAATCATGAGTGAAGGGATAAAATCACAGGAGTGGACAGCTTTTTTGCCATGAGGACTGAGATATAGAGAAAGTATTGACACCTCACACAGTCTGTTTCTGAATTTCTAATGCATTGCTGCCCTGGGGCTCTAGGAGACACTGTATTTTCTTATAAAAAATTTCCTCCTTACATTTTATTCTTGCTCAAGTGGGTTTCTATTCCCATCAAATAAGAGCCTGAACTAATGCAGAAATGGGATTGAGCTATTTGCAGAATCCATTCAGTTTTACTCATGAACAAGGGTCCTAACAAAATGAATGTTTGCTAGGCAGAATGACCCAAGTATTCAGTTTGAATACTGATAAGCATTTTCCACACATTGCAGTTAGATTTAAAAAATCTGGTCTTAAATTAAGATTGGCATATCTGGGCTTCCAGATGGTGACTCATATCTTGAAGTAAAATGAAATGACTTCTGTCTCTTATGGTAGTTCTGACATCACCATTTATTACAGAGCCAGGGTGTGCTGGTGGCTGCTGTGTAAAACCCTCTCAAAAGGGACTTTTGTTGAGATCTTCAGTACTGGTTGGGGGGGGACAAAGCTGATTTAGGGACAGGGTACTACAGAAAAGGCAGGAGTTGAGAGCAAACAATTTGGGTGTACCTTTTCTGTTTCTTTGAATAGAATGAGTCACTGTGGATATTCTTATTTGGATGACAATAAACAAACAGCATAGAGAAAAGAACATGCTTTTAGAGTCGACTAGTCAGAGGTTCATGTCTCACTTCTTTCATGGAACCTTAACTCAGTCACCTTTATGAGCTTCCATTTCCTCATTTGCAGAATGAAAAACCACATATTTGTTCTCTGTTATAGAATTTTAGTAAGAAATGTAATAGAAGCTACTAGCATGGTATATATTCACTGGACTGTAGTTATTCTTATTAGGCTAAATCAAGTTGTTTGATTTAATTCCTATGTTAATTTATTTGTGCATTCATTAATCCCACGAGATTTCCCCCTATGTACCTACTATGTGCAAACCCCTGTGTTAGATGCTGGAGGTGCATTAGTGAAGAGAAGCAACATTGATCCCTGCAAGAGCCATAGACTATCTAATAAAACCTCAGTACCAGGTATGAGAAACTCCTTTGCACGTTGTTGCTCAGTGGTGTCCAAGAAATCTCGCAAAGACTATAGCTGTTGTCTTTGGTTTCCTACCAGAGGTTGAAGGAAAATCCTTAATCCTGAAGGCACCATGCACTTTGAACCCAGGACTCAGGATCAGGGCCTGATCTGACGTGAAACCTTCCTTTCTGAGGACCAGCTTTCATAGAACTGCCCAATGCTTTTTAAGCTACCACGGGAGGGAAGTAACCAATAGTCATACCTAGTTGTGAAGCCTATAATCCACAATAGCCAGCATGGCAAGATATCTCTAAAGGCGCAGTAGTGGCACTCCTATCTTGGCAGTAACCAACAGCTGTCTAATTGCACATAAAGCCTGCCCAGTAGGAACGAAATCATACCTGCTACTGGAAACCTAGTCAACTACCCAGTGTTAGTGAGGTCTTAGTGGAGAGCCTACCACAACCAGGAAATCTGCCATGAGATTGTGTCTTCTAGAAATGATAGGGAAGCTTCACCCAGGCTGCCTAAGCAAGACTTGACAAAATATAGCACCAATAGACAAGCTGGGATGGAAGGAGGAAATCTCACAGTACCTCACCCATGGACAAAAATAAACAGCTAAGGAATGCTGAGAGTGGGAGAAATAATCTTCTCCCAGGACTAATCCCATAGTGGTTATCCAATGCCAAGTGATCAGTCCTGAAGTCACATTTATACACATTTATACACATGAGAAGATTTCATTTATATATTCAGGGATATAACATACGTGTGTGTGTGTGTGTGTGTGTGTGTGTGTGTGTGTGTACATATCTATGTGTACCAGTAACAATTAGTAACTCCAGGAGGCCAGGAGTTTTGGAGGCAATAGTGGGGAGGTGTAGGAGGAATTGAAGGAAGAAAAATGAATGGAGAGAAATGGTATTATTGTATTTTAATAAAAATGCTTATTGAAAAACTTACAATTTAAACTCTCAACAAATAATGTGAACTTTACATATTCAGGGGTCAGTTCTTCCCCTGTGGAAACTGAAGCCAAACCCATCTATTTCTGTCTCCAGCAGGAGGTTGCCCAGGGAGGGGCTGGGAACCTTGGCTGTTGGCATCATTTGTAAACCTAGACAGCTTTACAAATAAGTATGGTATGTTCCAAAGGATCCCTGGCTCAGCTTCTTGTTGGTGTTGTTTCTTTGTGTCTTTCACTTCCTTCTTCTTTAATAATGATTCCTTCAGTGCTGGATCTACTTCTTTTCCCATCTGATAGGCTATGTTATTATTTTATTAATTTATCCATTCTTATATATGGGTTTTGGTGATTGGTTGCCAAACTATGTTTGTCTAGTTTGGTTTTCATTGGCCTCTCTCTGACAAGGCTGTACTGAGGCATTATGTTCTGCGATTTCATATTACCTGTGGGGTCCACATGGAACTCTTCTTGTCATGTGGTTAGTAATCAGTCTTTTGAGCAGAGGCTCAGAAGAACACAAAGACTGGTAAGCAGTCTTGAGAACCATGTGGCTCTCTTCACTGAAGTACACTCTAGCCCAGAGTTTGAGTGTTTGAATTGTTATTCCCAGCGTCATCCTTTTCCTTTGGACTCTGGATCAACAGCCACAACAGACTTATTTCTCCTTCTTGCATGTGCATTTCCAGTTTAAATCATTCTACCACCAGTAGTCCTGAGGCATGCCCCGACACAGTGCAAGGATACATTCTTCAGAGGTTCTCATCAATTGTCACAGTGTGTGTGTGTGTGTGTGTGTGTGTGTGTGTGTGTGTGTGTGTGTGTGCACAGGTACAGGGGCCTAAACTTGATATTGGGTGTCTTCCTCTATCATTGTCTATCTCAGTTTTTGAGGCTCACTCTCTCACTGAAGCTGGAGCTCAGTGGTTCCTGGACTGTCTGGCCTGCAAGGCCCTGATAGTACGTTTCTCTGATTCCCAGCTCTGAAGCACAGGCACATGTCACTGGCCCTTTGCACAGGTACTGGGGATCTCAACACATGACCCACTGAGTCATTCATGTAATCCAATCCTTGTAATATTCAGAAAACAAATGCATGACACATACCTTCTCTAATATTGGGGACATGTTAAGTAACTTATATGTTTATCTGATAATTATAAAAACAGTAGAAAAAACTAGGAGGTACTCTTCAGTAAATACATTTATGTCTTAGATCAGGGATATTAAACCATCTGTGCTTTAAGTTTTTCCATAGATGTAGGTCAGTTAAAATATAATTTCAATGTTTAAATTAGCTTTTTTAGTCTCTTGAAAAATATCAGAATTTTCTCAGCATGGGACCATCATGCATTTATAAGGACAGCTAGCTGGTGGTGATAGTCATTAGTGACCTCTTTCCAATTAAAACCAGCATATGATCTTCAGCTCACATTCTCTGTCACTCCATTCTCTCTCCAATTTGGCCACCTTATCTATTTCTACTTTTCTGAATTCCTTGTGCATTTGAGGCTGCAAACTCTGGCTTAAGTGATCTCAAGCATGTTAATTTAATAAATTCCACAGAAGTAGCACTTCAGATCACCAATGGACAAACAGAAGCCCCACAACACTGTATTTATGTAACAATGGACCCATTCTGATTGAGACATGGTATCAGGGAGAGGAAAAAAATAATCACTATCTTCTCTTAAAAGAAGCCCCATTAATAAAAATTGTTTTCAGGTGTGTTTACTTTTTTTATATTTCTTACTAATTCTAAGTTATTTTGATAAATTTACAATTAAGTGTCTAAAAGTGAGGAAAAGTAAAGCAATGTTCAGGAAAATTATATTCCAAATCCCTTCTTCACACTATAAGATCATATATGATTTCAGTTAATTAAGTCGATTTATTTTCCTCTTTCCACTGGACTAGTGCAGGTGTCTTGGCCTGATGGAAGATGTATGGGCATGGATCTGATGGGTCTGAGCAATAATGTGAAATGCTACATCATAGTTTTCTTATTGGCATTCTACAACATAACATTCAGTAATGATGGAATCAAGACAATTAAAATCCAACCACAAAAGACCAAAGAGATTTAACAAACCAAACATCTGTTCTCCCTTCTTCTAGTAGCAATTTTGACTTTTTTATTTTTTTGCCATTCCACAATGGCATTTCACAATATCACCCTTTTTTCTTCTCCCACATACTTAAAGTACAAACCATACTATCCTATTTGTAACCTCTTTTTCACTAAGTAGTCAACAGCCCTCATGAGCAACACACACACACACATACACACACACACACACACACACACACACACACCTTATAAAGACCCTAGAATCCTCAAAGTTCTTTCTGATTAGTGGGAAGCCTGGCATTCTAGCTATTGATTGGTGTTTCATATTTTGGATGTTCTCTTTCCTCAGACTAGGCTATTTCTATGGTCCCTAGAGGTGCAAGAAATTTGAAGACTAATAGAGAGGGTTCTGTGGCCTAGTGATGATGTTGCTGGACATATGATACCCCATATTATTTACCACTAGGAATTAAGAAATTACTACTCGCTGGGCGATGGTGGCGCACACCTTTAATCCCAGCACTCAGGAGGCAGAGGCAGGCTGATCTCTGTGAATTCGAGGCCAGCCTGGGCTACAGAGTGAATTCCAGGACAGGCTCCAAAGCTACACAGAGAGACTCTGTCTCGGGGGAAAAAAAAAAAAAAGAAAAGAAAAAGAAAAAGAAAAAAAATCACTACTCATTATTTGGGACATAGACCAAAAACCTATTTGTTTATAAAATCTAGGACAAAATTATGGGTTTATCAGAGAATTCCTATGATAATCTTATATCAATAGATTAAGTTTGCTTCATCTCATGAATTTAGTTTGATTACAAATAGACATGAGTCGGTGATTCAGACTACACAAGTTTTCTATTACTAGAGAAAAAATAACATCTGTAGCCTTTGCACTGGGCATGTGGACAAAAATGAAAATTTCAAGCCATTAAATGGCAGAGTTGCATGTATATTTACACACAAAATGGCTTATTTTTCATTGTAATTAGCTTGTAGAACATCGCTGGGGACTGCAAATAAATATATGGGAATGTCTACATATAAATAAACTGTTTGCACTGGAGTTAATTTGCTTCACCACTAGATACAGGCAGGAGCTAAGTGAGCCATTAATGTTGAGCATTAGTTTTGCAGACAATAGAAGGAGCCTCCATTCTAGCAGCTGCCCTTTGTTTTCCTGTCTCAATCCTAAAAATTGTCTTATTAGCATTTCCCATCCCAGTTTTTTTTAACTGTCCTCTATCATTTAACCCCCAGGGAGTTTTAACAGAAGGAACAGAGCAAATGCATGGGTGCCACCAGAGAGCTGTCTCTTTCGTCAGCTTGGCTTGCATGCACATCTGAAGTGTGGTGCTGCATTGCTGACTCCCACTGTAACACACATCAGGGTTAGGAGTAGCTCATTGACGCCCACAGCTCTTCTATCCATACCTCCTTGCTCACAGGTGACTTTGTGTTCATCTGGAGGAAGTGTTAAAGCCCATTGAACTTCAATGGACATTGAACTAACACTAAATCTGAGGACAGAATGTTTCTGAATCTAATTTTTGCTTCTTGTTACCTCATTTTTTAATGTTGCTGCTACAATATTATTAAAGCCTGAAGAGATTTTGCACACTTGAATACAGCAGTGCCAGTTTAATCAAAGTGCTGCTAAATAGATGGAGGTGACTTCAGAGCAACTTGGGTCATTCATGAGAATTTCCATGGGTGAACAATAGCACATTTCTGGCAGAGAGCTTTCTGTGCCATAGATACGCATATACCTTCAGGTGGGATCAAAAAGAAATATAAATAATACCACCGTTTCAAAACTGGTAATATCCAAACTGATTTGTGGATAGCCATCCCCTAAGTTCTCAGATATACTCTGTGACATAATTTATTACCTGTGTTTAAGAAATGGGGAAACTTGAAGTAAATCTAAAAGAGCTGGAGAGTGGTAAGTGAGCTCTGGAGCCCTGGATGAGCCACGGACAAGGTCAAGGGTGTACTAACTGACATAGAGGTCAGAACACAAATATCTTTGAACATAATCAGGCTCTAGAGAGGCAGCTGTGATTCTAATCTTACCTCTCACATTGGGTTCTGTCTATGAGCACAAACTATCCATGTACACTTCATGTCTATTACTTCCCTTAATCTCCACAAATACTAGTAAGTACAAACATTTTTTTTCTTATTTATAGATGACTTAGGCATGGAGACATTAAATAATTTGTCCAAAATCTAAAATTGTGTTTGAACAGCAGAAGGCTGTCGATTGATTTTTGTTTCAAGATTCTAGGGAAGGTGAGTAGTTGTTTATTATAGGGAAACAAATACATGGTTGTCTTCTCTATAATAACCAGGAGAGACCTTCCAAAATAATCAACCAGAAGGTGTATTTTTAATTATAAAATATTCCTTACTTATGCTTCTTCCATTTTGCATTTTCTCAGGAAACACTTGTTTGATGAGGATTCTTACTCATGTTGTCGATAAGCCGATAAGGTGTAGGGGTCAGGAGTACATGTTCTAGACAGTAAAATGTCATTTTTCTATGAAGACTGTAATACTGTGCAATCTCAGAAAAGTCACCAGAGTCTGTGGGGAGGGGAGTGGATCTGGAGAGTGGGAAGGTTGTTGGGGTACTGGGAGGATTAGCAGGAGAGGAAGCTGTGGTCTGGATATATTGTATGAGAGTAGAATAAATAAAAATAAAAAAATAAAATTAGTAAGTGTGTCGCAGCATAATTACAGCAGTGTCTTCACTCATAGTGACTGTGTGGAATTCCATGAGAGCTTGTGCCCCACACACCTTGCAGTTACTTGAGGCTTGAGAATATCAAAGGCAGAAAGACTATTTCCATCTTGCCAAGAAACGAGTTTAGAAGTTTGCACATTGAGAAGGTGTCCAATAAGAACATGTTCAAGCACAAACTTCATGCCACTAAAGCCTATTCCAATAGTATAGTTTTATTTTTCTTTGACAGACAAATGTAAAGACTGTTTCATTTACTAAATGGTCAACTAGTATTTTGCATTATTTAATAATAAACTGGGGGACTATTTGGCAGATAAGTGACAGAATATTAATATCGTGTCATTGATTTTATAATATGACACCACTGTGGCTGTAGATACATGAATGAGGATAAATTCTTTACCTTTTCAAGTATTCGGTGTCACTCCACAAAGCTGGAATAAGGCACATGCATTTGTACCACAGCTGAATTAAATAATGTGCATAGTCACCTGATACAATGTGGTTAGTCCAATTAGCACACATTGAGAAGTGGTGGCTCTCTCTCTTTGTCCCAATTTCTCAGGCCTCACCAGTCTACAGGTAAGACCTGCTGCCTCTTGCTCTGCACCTTGTAGAGGCAGCTGATATATGCTGACTCCCCACCTACATAATCATTACCTCAGTAGTTTAAGACTGTCATGAGAGCAGTCGGCATGTGATAACAATTAATTTGTACTTACAGCAAACCTTTATTTTGCCTTATTACTTCTCTAGTATAAAACCATACCCCACTTTAATCCATCATCATACAAAAGACTAGAAACATAACATTTACTTCTTACGAACATTAAACTTAGTGATTTAAAATCCTCTCACCAGCTCCTCGAATATTTGATGAATACTAACAGATACCAATAAATTTTAGTTTTTATTAGAGTATAATAAAACTTTTCTCATGGCTGTAGGATGTTGACGGTGGGCTAATGTCTGGCACAATCATTTCTGTCTCTGCATAAAATGTGAGCATTTCCATATGAATCAGGGATTTTCATATTGTTGTGTCTTCATGTGAGGCCAAGCTGTGAATGTAAATAGCAGCATATGTCATACTTATGTGTACAGACAGTATTTCAAATGACTAACTGTGACAATATTAGTGCTATCAATTTGAAATTTTCAACCTGCAGAGTCAGTATTTGTGACTAAGGAAAAGAAATCAACTCTGCTACATGAGGTAGCAGTTGAATAGTTAATAGAGGGAATTCTGACCTTGCCTGCTGATTCCTGTGCCTTGAGAAAGATCACATTGGCTATTGTAACCATGGAACTGGAAAAGTAGGATATATATCATGGCACATATTGTGACCACAACCTGGCAAACAGCCTCAGAGAGAGGAGAGATGCTTATATCACTCCAGTCTGCCTCACTGTTTTCACAAAAGGTTTCTGGTCAGTTGAGTGGCTGCTGACAGAGTCAGGTATCTCTTGCTGTCTATATGTTACACGGTGGTGTGGATCTCTATGAAGACCTATAGAACAAACATTTTCACCAAATCACTAGGACACCTGAGCAGGCAGAGACTAGAAGAGCCCCTGAAGTTGGTTATTTACTCTCATTATTGCAGAAGACAAACCAATAGTGTTACAATCATAGCTGAAAACAGTAGGGGACATATATTGATCCTAATTCCTATGATCTGGGGTCTAAAACCACAATCACCTAGAATGGGGAAACCAAGACCTTACAGAGGAGCAAAGATCTGTCATTTATTGTTTAACATATCCAGCTTTGCTAATGTGACTCTTATCAAAGCGCCAACTGCTAAGACTCTACAACAGGACTCCGTGGAAAGGTCACCACTTTTAGCTCTGCTTTGACCTTGAAGACTTATATCCAACTATGACTTAGTACTCTATGAAGCAGTGTTTGGTGGTGGTTGTAACAAATTACCACAAACTTAGTTGCCCGAACCACCATGAAACCATGCATTTTTAGTTCCTAAATTGAGAAGTCTAGCATGGGTCTTATGAGGCTAAGCCTGAAGGATCGACAGGGCTCTGTTGCTTCCTGGGAGTTCTAGAGAAAAACCTCACCTCTCCAGCTTCTCTGGGCTGTCTACACTCCTTGGCTGTCTGTCTATCATCCTTGACTTGAAGCTCCTCCTCCTCCTCCTCCTCCTCCTCCTCCTCCTCCTCCTCCTCTTCCTCCTCCTCCTTATTCCATTAGAGTCAGTGAGGGTAGGTTGAGGTATTCTCATACCACCCATGCCAATACTCCACTTGTTCTCATCTATCTCCTATTTTATTGTAAAGGTTTCTGTGATCAAACTTGGCTATTCACAGAAACCAGTGTACACCTCTTATGGTAGAGTCAGCTCCAACAACCTTAATTCTATCCGCAACTTCAAAATCTCTATATAAGATAATATATTCACAGATATGGGAGGTTAGACATCTCTGAGAGGGCCATTAATCTGTCTGTCACTGAGACCAATCCAAGAGTAACTAAAAATTTCTCTTCCAGTGCTGATGAACATAGTTATTTAGGTATGGAATCAAGGGAGAGGTTAATAACATTAAACACATTTCAAAAAAGTCATATGGAAACCTAAACTCGCTTTGGGCTGTTGATGTTGTAAAATGATAGTTTTATGCTTTATAGGGTGAACTATACGAAACAAACTCAAGACAAACACACACAGTAAATCTTAGCTTTTCATAAGCTGTGGATTTCTTTTGGCTGATGGGCTTTTCAGAAACCATTAATTAACCTCTAACTCTGGACTTTCCACTTAAATGAGATATTGATGTAATTATCTTAGAAGTTTTTTAGGCATTTTTAAACCAGGAGCCCAATAAGAAAGTATGAAAAGATATCTAGCATACAAAATTAAGGAAAATTAAGACATAGAACTGGAATAATGGCATTTTATAAAATAACCCTTTAAACCACATATACAGAATTTGGTAAGTATAGGAGGCTATATAAAAACAGACATATCAAGTATTTGTCAGTGATTGCTGGAACAGGATCAGATAAGGGGTTCTTAGGCTGTTACTTTTATTACTATGATAATAAAGAGATTTGTGAAATATTGGCTCCCTGAAAATACCACCAGGACAACCAGTAGTCAATGTGATTCATTTAACAAGTAATAATACTTTTTGGAAGGAAACAGTCTCTGAAACAACATGTAAATACACCCAATGCTACTTACTTGTTTATTTTTAGGTTCTGAGACAGTATTACTATGTAGACCAAAGCTAGCTACCAACTAGAACCCACTCTGCCTCAGGTCTCCAAGTGCTGAATTTACCATCATACCCCATTTTTTAAAAAAGCTTTTCAAGACAGGGTTTCTCTGTATAGCTTTGGAGCCTAGCCTAGAACTCACTCTGTAGATCAGGCTGTCCCTGAACTCACAGAGATCCACTTGCCTATGCCTCAGGAATGCGAGGATTAAAGGAGGCATGTACCACCATGTCCAGCCACAACCTATTGGTGAAATTATTAAGGCCACTCCACGTAGTTAAAAGGGAGGTTTATTTTGTGGGGTACTTACAAATGAAGGGGTAGGTTACAGGGTCTGGCAAGGGTATCATGCAGTCCGGCCGTGTTCTCTGGAGAACTCTGCTCGGTCTACCTCCAGCGTCCAGAGTCCGGGAACCAAGAGAGTGACCCCTTCCCGATCCTTGGTCTTCTGCTTCCTCCTCCGCCCTGCCTTGTGGGCGTGACCATTACCGAAGCCTCAATGGGGGTTGGAACTTCCAGGCCAATGCTGGGATGGCTATCCACTACATCTCCCCCTTTTGTCTAAATAAGAAAGTTCTAACCTAATACAAGACTATATACAAAGAGATGGTTATCAAATATTGTCCAGGAGTAATGAGGGATAATGACCTAGATAAGTTGGAATTACAATAAGTGCAAACAATATCAAGCAAAAAACACATAGTAAAATCCAGGGAAGTCTAGGGCATGGGTAGGTGGCGTGTTACAAAGATCATTCCAAAAGGTGTCCTATCCTAAAGAACCTGAGTCTAATACTTATATCCTATCTAAGATATTATATATGTATATATACTAAGTTGTAACTATAGCTGCTAATCTCCAACCTCATCAAAGACCTGAGAAGGAATATAATAATACCTGAAAAATGGGAGAAGGATGCAAGCAACTTTCGGGAGTCTTGCAAGAGTAGACAGAGACAGCTAGCAGCCTGGACAGTCACCTAATGTTTCTCAGCATCGTTGGTGCATTCTGCTCGGTCTACCTCCAGCGTCCAGAGTCCGGGAACCAAGAGAGTGACCCCTTCCCGATCCTTGGTCTTCCGCTTCCCCCTCCACCCTGCCTTGTGGGCGTGACCATTACCGAAGTCTTAATGGGGGTTGGAACTTCCAGGCCAATGCTGGGATGGCTATCCACTTCAACAATCCATCTTTTTTCACTCTATAATCTTTAAAAAGAAAAAAAGTCTCTGATTTCCAAGATCCAAAATCTAATATATACTGAGACATCGCTTGTTAATCCAGGGATACCTGAACAAATATAAGTAGGAATCCACAAGGTCAAACACACCTCCACCTGTATGCTGGATAAGAATACAGTTTGCTACCCCCTCTGGATGCCTGCACAAGAAAGAGCAGAAAGAATTCAGAAAGGGCACAGCTGCTAACAGCTGCTTTCCCTGTACTTCATCTCCTTAACAGAACTTCTCTAACGGTTCCTCTGTTGGGGAGTTTCCTATGTGGCTATCTTAGCAGAGAAGCCAGACCTCAACTATTGTGAGTATTTTCACTGAACAAGACTGGGAGCTGTCAAAAAGTAACCACAAGTTATAACAGCCTTTTAAGAAATTAAATGACAAAATAAAACCAAAGGGATGATGCTGGTCCTCATTAGCCAACAATATCTCACTTGCCTATACTACTTAGGATCCTTTTGAGAACAAACAGTCCCTTTCATCTTGACCACAGGCATCCATCAATAACCCAAGTGATAATATAATGGGGTTTGCTTTGCTACATCAATGTGGATAAGTTTCCTTGAATCAAGCAGCTAAGGAAGAGACAGTTCTTGGTTACAACTATCCTTTTTAGAAGATTTACTTCCATTCAATTGTGTAAATAGTTCCTGAATTCTTGTGTGTTCAGCACAGTTCTCAGATGGATAGAGAAGAACCAAAAACAAAAAAAAAAAATGTGGTAGACATAATTCTTGTCTACTGAGAGCTTACAATGTCATTGGCAAGAGGAGACATGAACAAGGCATCTTTATCTCTGTGTGAAAAAGGACATGGTGTCACCAGCCCTTGCAGATTTCCTCACATATCTTAAAAACAAGGCAGCTCGGCTCAAAGCCCAGTTGTAAAACTCTTAGTCCTAGACAGAATTGTATCCCTACCCCAGCCATGCCTGCCCTGAATGTAAACTGCCAAAGCACACTTTTAAATGAAAAAAGTGCTGCACAGTCTCTGTTGTTTGTGGATCCCAGCCCTGTACTTTTGGATGTAAGTCTATCACCTAAAGGAACCATAAGAACCAGGCAGGTAAAGTGGACCATGGTGGCGTAAAGAAGGAGCTCTAGGGAAGGGTAGGACACAGGAGCTAGGAAGGTGGAAATGGGAAAATGGGGTGAGATTTACCTGGGGAGGGAGAGTGAGGAATGAGTGATAAAAAACAAAACAAACAAACAAAAAAACGTTAAGGATATTTGAAAGAGCCACATGGAACATATTGTGTTATGTTTACTTAAAAACACACATACATATGGTATATGTTTATGCCCACATATACATGGTATAAATAAATAATATATTTATGATATTTGGGGAGATAATGTATAAAAAGCCATAGACTAACAAAAATCCCAGTTCCAGGCATGGGAAACTTCCTTTTGAGTCATTGGTCAGAGTGTCTAAGAACTCCAAAAACAAAATAGGCCATTGCCATTGCCCCTGGTTTCCTGCAAGGACTTAAAGGCAAGACCCTGGTTGCTGAAGACACAACATACTTGACCACAGGACTTAGCAGAATCAAGCTGGAGATGTCTGGGAAGTCTCATCCTGAGGAGTGGCTAAAACAGTACCTGAAGGTGCTATGCATACTACCAAGAGAGAAAAGTTGTCAATATTCTCCTCCATCTGTGAAGCAGCAAACAACAACCATGTCAAGCCCAGCAAGGTATACCTAATGGTGCAATAATGTCACTTTCATTTGGGGAATAACCAATAGATGTCTATTTGGACTTAAGATCTGCTCAAAAGGAGGAAATTCACATCTGGTACTACAAACCTAGACAACTAACTATGACCAGAGAGGTGGCAGACTCTAGAGAAAAGTGCACTACTTGTCATTTTCCTAAACTGATATAATTTAGAACTGTATTTCAAATACTTAACATTATAGCCACATAGAAGATTAGCCCTCACCTCTCATCAAAGTAGCTTCTTTTGGCAATACCCTACTGCAGAGGACCACAATTGGTCAAAAGGCAGGGAATGAGTGACCATGGCATGCCCAGTCCCACGTGATACAGCTACATAGCAACTCCCACATCTAAGGCTCAGGGAAAATCACAGAAGAGTGGCAGAACAACTGTGAGAATGGGAGGACATACACGCCAGGGAGCCTGCTTCTAGACCGTGTCTTCTAGACACGGCAGAGACGCTGAAACCATCAAATCTCTACAACACGGCTGCATAAACAAGACATACAAAATGACAACAGCAATTGGTATGCCAGTATGGATGGGGGAACTTTTACAAGGCCCAGACCCTGGATCAAGAGCGAAAGGCAATGAATGGCTGCCGAGAGGGAGAGAGTCAGTTTTCTTCAGTGATGAACCTCCTGATAGGCTATCAAAGTGGTCAGTCCTAATCAGTAGCGTGTGTGTGTGTGTGTGTGTGTGTGTGTGTGTGTGTGTGTGTGTGTCTATACATATAATCATATATATGTAACAATAATAATTAGAGAAGTAGCAATATACTTGACACGTAGTGGGGGGGTACACAGGAAGAGTTGGAGGGGGAAAAGTGTTGGAAATTATGTAAATTTAATATTCATGTATGAGATTCTCAAATAAATAAAAATTATTAACCTACCAAGGAACCATTAGGCTGGGAAGATGACTCAGTCCATAAAGTGCTTGCCACATATGGCCTCCGTTTGGTTCCCAGAGTGGATGTTTAAAAAAAAAAAAAAGCCAAGCATAGTGATGTATACTTGTAAGCCTAGCTAGCACTGGTGAGGCAGACTCAGGTTAATCCAGGGGGGTTGCTTGCAAGCTAGCCAAATCTATAGGCCACTAAGAGAACCTGACTTAAAAACACAAAACAAGGGGGGAAGGAGGGTGAGATTTAGCAATGACAGCTCAAGCTGTCCTCTGATGTCCACACACATGCATGGGTACGCTTACACACATTTACACCCTCCACACACACAAATATATTACATATACATGCATGGATACACAGGGCTACAGCATTAAGTGAGACTATGGATTAATGTGCTTAGCATAGTACCAACACACATATAAACATGTATAGTTCCATATTTGCTTTCATAAATTGTTTCAGTAGCCAAAGAGAAAGAGGCGCCTGGTTTAAGAAGCCCAGCTTAGTGTTGTGTGCACTGTTTAGGCTCCCTGGGGGCAGCTCTCACTTCTGAAATGATCTGGCTCCTTGCTTGCTTTTCTGTAGTAGAGGCCTGTGGGTCTACATGTTTCCCTCCCGCTGGAGAAAGAACCAAGCACCTGTGTATCACACCTGGGGCTGGACGCAAAGCCTGAAGTTCATCCAGTTATACTCACAATCACCTTATGGGACAAGTTTTAGTTCTACAGTTGGGAAGTTGAGGCTCAAAACACCTCCTGGGGTGATGCTGGGACTTGAAATGTAGGCCTCTCCAGACAAGTGTTTCTCCACTCAGCAGCTTGAGTTTCCTCTTTACAATTCCTACTCCATGCCTCCTGCCTCCATCTTCCCCAAGGATTCAATTTAAAATGGAGTTTTCCACCAGAATTTGCTGTGCTCTTTAATAAAGCAGCCTCAGCCACTGCCACGTGTGGCTCTTGCTATTAGCACTTGACACATGAGTAGTGTAACTGAAGAGCTAGCTGGACTTTAATTTTATTCCATTTCAAGTCATTTTAAGTGGCCACATGTGGCTTGTGGATGACAGTGTGAACAGAAGCCCCATGGCATTTCCCAGGCACAATCATCTAGCTTTGCTCCACACTGCAAGGGATGTGCTGCTGCTCATCCTGTAACAATTGGTCCATCTCCCTGCTTTCTCTCTACAACTAAGAGAAAACTCGTTATGATGTTGCGCCAACATCTTTTCTTAACTTCTACTTACTTGGTCTGAATTCCCCCCTGAGGCTACATAAAGTATTTCTAATCAGTTTCATAAAACAGTATGTATTAATACTCATTGCCATATACAAATGTTGGCAATTACAAAGAACTCTGGGTTCTGGGTTTTTATGAGGCTGCAGTAGGGACTCAGAGCAAGAGGGGATGGCGGTATCAAGGTGGTGAAGAAACTCATCATTGCATGCTATCTATCACTCATTGTGCATGAAGCCTTGCTTGATACCTTCCAATAGCTCCTCTCTACTCACCATAATAGCTCTACAGGTCTAGTGCTAGGAAACAGGAACTAAGGCAAGTGTGTATGTATCACCATACATCTTGAAAGAGATGAAGCCTAGTTCAATGAATTCAAAGCTCACATGTTTAATCATGCTGTAGTCTGTCTTCCAATACCAGAATCAAAGACAAAGAAAAATAGCACTGTAGTGATGAAAGACCTTGGGCCTGGAACTCCTACCACCAGGTAGCAGGAGGGTAGAGAACATTATGACTCTGGGCTGTTGCCAAGACCCTCAGCATTCCCACAGAACACTGGGTTGGTAGGCAAAAGCTAGTTCTCAAATGTCCAGAAGTATCCAGAATTAGGAAAGATATTCTTGGTAGGTACAAGAAATGTTTATGGTGTCTAGGAAGCTCATAGAAATAAGTATGGTAGGTTATTTATTTAAATGAATGCACATATACATGTTTGTGCGTGTAAATGTGAGTATGCATGTCCCAAAGCAGATCTTAATATTCACATAGCAAGCAATTTACCAGATGAACCATCTCCTCAGCCCTTACATGAATCTTTGCTTCTTCAGTGTTTTCTTTTCCTATTTGTCATTTTATCAGACTGCCTTTGAGCACGGTAATTGTCACATTGTCCTTGCCTGTGTCACAACAGGAGAAGGACAGTGAGAATAATGGCTATAAATGTGGATCATTGTCTAGGAAGTATTAGAGAGTAGAGGAGATTATGGTAAAATGAAGGTCCATACCATGTATACAGTGGCAATAGTGAGTTGGGAGAAAATGGGATTTTTGCCATGTGTTGCCTAACTTTCCAAAGGAAATATTAAACCAATGCATTTTTATGTGAAATGGTTTACTTGTGAAATACCAGTGATTAAGTAGATAAAAATATGACCCTGTACTAAAGCATTGTAGTATGTATAATTGAGTCTTAGAATTAAGGAGAAAACCTCTGTTTCTCTTTTTTAAGAAGTTGAAGAAGAAGCAGACTGTGGCCAAAGCCTGAGGTCAGTGAATATTCATGTAGTACCTAGGCTGTGATGTGTATGTTCTGTTCAGGTCCAAGGACCACATTTCATGGTAAAAAGTTGAACCCGAGAGATCAATAATACATTGTGTGAAGATATAAATCAGTTGCATAATTTGGCCTAGAACCCCCATTTGTTAGTGCTCAGTCCAGGGCTGATTAATGCTGGAATGGTAATACATTTATTTTTGTTTAGACCACACTGGGAAAATCACATCTTAGAGATCTCACTTGTGAAGATCACCACAGGGACAGAACCTGAGTGACCTTGCTGTTGATGAAGACCACTTTGCTTCTTCCCTCTCACTGTTCTTCCTTCCCTGCTCTCTACCTCAGGCTTAGTTTTTCTGTCTACTCTATGATTCTGAGTAGTAAGAGTTTTCCCTACTTGGCCATAGTCCCTGTGGTATGGAAAGCCAGAGTATACATCAAGTATTGGCCATAAATACCAAACAATGTACTTAGCCACAAGCAGACTCGGAAACACTGTTAAACATCAACAGCTTTTCAAAGCAACAAGGAAGAATCATTGCTGAAGTGTTCATGCCACAAAGGTCACATGACCTGCTCACAGCTGAACACACAAGATAAGGCAAGGATCCCCCATAAATGACTAGCAGACTTATTTGTCTTAATGAAAAAAAGAGACAAGCAGTCCATTTTCACAGTGTAGCTCCCAGGGACAGTGAGGACCAAAGAGAGACAAGTACTAGACAAGACACAGACATCTAATTTGTCCTCAGATGCAAAGAAGTCTAAGATTTGGGCAAGTTGCATTTGACACATGGGAGACAGAATAAGAAGTCAGAGTCTCTGGAGGAGTGAAAGAGTGTCTGAAAAGGAAGGAGACGTATCTGTGGCATGTTACTTCTCCCCTGCAGGGCACAGTTCAAGGACAAATTGTGAGTAACCTCTTCTGTGGAAAGGTAAGATTTTAGTAGTTCAAAAAAGCATTTTACCAATGTGCTACTTTGCTACTGGCACAGAAGATGGAGTAGAAATAGACAAGGTGTTATGTGCATTCTGAAGGTTGTCCTTATAAGAGGTAGTAAGGGGCTGGGAAGATGACTCAGTCAGCAACATCTTGCCTTGAATGTTTGAGGACCCAACTTCTATCCCCAGGATCCACACAAAAAGCTAGGCATGGTGTCAAGTGTTTGTGATTCTGGTACTGGGGAGGCAGAGTCAGGAATATCCCTGGTCTAGTCAACCTTGCCTATTTGGAGAGCTCCACGTAAGTGAAATGGTGTATCATAAAACAAGGTAAAGAGTGTGTGAAGAATAACATCATGGTTGACCTCTGGCCTCCACATGCTCACATAGGCACCAAGTGCACCTACAGGAACATGTACTTGGCCTTTTCCTTCGGTTTGTCACTTTTATAAACACTAAATGCACATCACTGGAGAAGCTGTATAAGTTGGGAACCAAAGCCATCTGAAATGTTTTTATTCTCTGATTATCTCCTATGTATGTAAGTTACGCACATGCCAACAGTGTCTGTCTTTTTTCATGGAGTCCATTCCAATCTCAAACCAGCATTGCAGCAAAGCCTTTGCATAGATGGAATCAACTTGATAGAGTGAGCATCATTTTGATATGGCTTTTCCCATGTTTACTTGATCACAGTTATCATCTTGATTAGTAATCAGATCAGCCTGGAAACCTTAGGTCAGGGGCTGAGATGCTGCCCTTCCAGCAGGCATCTGGTGGCTCTTATAATCAAGTCACTTTGGCTCTCCTTGCTTCTGAGCTGATGTTCTGATGTTGGCTGCTCCCTGGAACCACCTGCAGACCTGGTTTCCACCTCTATAGATTTGGATTTCAGTATTCTGGAACATGAACCCACCCCTAGGAATTTTAAGAGCTTATTGAAAGGTGTCTGGGCATAGCCAGGGGTAGAAAGCTCTGCCTTCCTTAAATGAGTGTGAGCAGCAAGCAGCTCAGAAACAGCAGGTGCTCTCTCCTACCTCACCAACCCACCAAGAACACAGGCAACAGCCAGGGATATATTCATAAAATTTAAAAGTGAGTGTTCCAACTACTAGTGGCCTTGATGGTTTTTAAGATGGAAATATTTGGGGGAGAGGAGGATAGAGTAATATGTAGCTAGAGAGCTTCTCTCCAGGTGCCACCAAGCCCCCACAGTTCCACAACCCACATATAAAATAATCACTCAGACACTTGTATTACTTATAAACTGCATGGCGTGGCAGGCTTCTTGTTACCTACTTCTTTCATCTTAAATTAACCCATTTCTATTAATCTATAAGTTGCCACCTGGCTTGTGGCTTACTGGTGCCTTACATCTCGCTTGTCATGGCAGTGGTTTGAAGGTCTCTCCTCCGCCTCTGCCTTCCACTTCCCCCAATTCTCTTCTCTTTGTCCTGCCCATACTTCCTGCCTGGCTACTGGCCAATCAGTGATTTATTTATTACCCAATCAGAGAAACACACCACATGTAACATATAGAACATTCCACAGCAGTAATAGAGTGCACAACATGAAAGAAGAAAGGTAGATTTGGAGGGGGGGGAAGAGGGGTCCAGTAAGAGGGAGACAGGCTGGATGTAAAGTACAGTGGGGGAAGGAGGATGGATCAGAACAAAGAAAAATGACATATGTATGAAAATATCATAATGAGATCCATTAATCACTATGATAATTTAAGAACAATGAGAAGGAAGGAAGGAAGGAAGGGAGGGAGGAAGGAAGAAAGGAAGGAGGGAGGGAGGGAGGGAGGAAGGAGGAGGGGGAGGAAAGGAAGGAAGGGGGGAGGGAAAGAAGGAAGGAAGGGGGGAGGGAAGGAAGGAAGGAAGGAAGGAAGGAGAAGGGAAGGGAAGGTGGAAAGAAGGGATGGAGAGAGGACTGCCTCATTTCTGCTCTTAGATTAGCATGGGGGAGACCAGAGAGGTTATGAGGCAAGTCTAAGGACACACAGTTCCATAATGACACAGCATGGAGCTCACTGCCCCAGACAAGCAGACTCCTATCAATGCTAATGGCATCTTGAATAGCTGTCCTTAAATGTAATTGACTCTGTCCTGAAGATGCACCCTTGTGCTTTTCTGTTTAAAAGGAATTTAAAGTATGTGTCCTGAATGGGAAATAGAATACTGCACTTGCTTTACACTGGCAGTTCTGTAAATTGCACAGTGAGTAGGAAACATTTTGGAACTCTTTTAAAATTCAAGATCCCAGAGGACTGACTGCGGGAATCTGTGTGCTGGACAAGATTAGAGTTGGTAACCCCAGCTCTAATCCAGTCATGAAGAGGGAGCTTTCCTCATCTCTCTCATAATTCCAGGGATCAGACTGAGAAGCCCCTGCCCTGTCATTTGATCCCCATCACTGGTGTGAAATACAGTAGATGGGTGGGTCTGTCGTGTTGTGTGTGTGTGTGTGTGTGTACATATAAGTCAGAATACAAAGAAATGTGTTTTATTATGGGATTTTCATATATACATCTCTTTTGTCTTTGTTCTCATTTACCCCCTGCACATACTGACCTCTCCATCTTCCTTAAGTCAGAGTCACACAGACAGTCCTTCAGAGGGCAGGCAAACATTGCTAGTGAGTCAGACAGACTGGGCTGGTTGTTCAGAGGGGCTACGGGGGACCTTGGCAAACTGATCAGCTCATGTGTGTCTGAAAAATACCTGTTTTGGATTGTGTCAGGGCTGTTATTATAATGTGGAATATGTACTCAAAGGTACTAATCTTTGCCTCTTCCTGTACCATCACTCATTCCCAGAAGCAGAAGTGATGATCTACATCAGGGTTCTATGTCTATGACTTGAAGACCTAATCTACACAGCCACCTCTCTCTCCAAATAAAGTTTTATTGAAACACTCATAACACTTGATTAACATGTTTCTAGTGACTTTTTCTCCCTACATTGATACAGTCACGTATCTGTGACAGGCTTATGGTCCTGTAAGCCTAAACTATTTATTATCTGAACTTTTACTGATAAAACTTGCTGGTTCTGATGAAGGTACTTTCTGTATGAAACATTAAAAATTAAAATAGTTAAAATTTCGAAAGGCCATGTGTCCAAATAACTAAGAACTTAAGAGTTTCCTTTTTCTCTGTATGTATGTATGGGCTAGAACTCCATAGTGTAAAGTATACACAGGACATTCATTTCAATAATAACTTTTCATAAAAGAAAACGCCCCCCCCCCAAAATGAGCACTTGAGTTATGATGCTATCTGATTAAAACACTTTCAGCAATTAAACATTTTGCTTGCAGGAGGAAAGGGGGAAAGTGACAAGGATAACTTTGGATTAAGATAGTAAACACAGATTTAAAATTTTCAAATAGAAAAGAAACTTCAAAGAGATTCAGTCTAGATAAAAGGGCCTGTAGGAGGATCCACCACAATTTTTATGATGCTCTTGGAAAAGCAGAAAAATCACCCCAAAACACACAGAATAATTCAGGAAGGGTTTTCAGAAAGGAAAAAATAGCAGGTCCCTACAGAAGATAGGTACAGGAAGCAGATTGCCATCAGCCTTTTAATAAGATGTTGACATAAGAATTCCTGTTTGTCTTAGAATCAAAGCCTTCAGAATGTTTATCCATCATGTTTTAAAATCATTGAAAGCCCTTCCCATTGTTTCCAGCCCAACCATTAATTTTAGGACTCCTTGATCTCTCTGCTGCAGCCTTCCAAGCACACTGGCTCTCATGAAGGAGCCTGGTCCCTCTGGCTGTGGAGGGATCACAGTAATTCATTCCCGCAGTTCATGTTGAGTTTTAAAAATTGCTTTCAGAGGTGTCAGGAAATGGAGGAGGAAAGGAAGAAAACAAGGGTTATAAAGAAGCCTGTGTTGAAGTATTTCAGAACAGCAGCAAGATGGAATTCTCTCAGAATTCATAGGCACTTCCAGGAAACTTATCTATACCAATATGCACAGGAGTCAAATTAGGAAAATAGGTTTTAGGTAATTCACAAATTATATTTCCTATTTTCATTTTTTAAAAAATGTGTGTGTGTGTGTAGGTGTGTATACATCTGTATATTATGTATGTATCTGTGTGTCATGTGTGAAAGGCCAGAGGTTAACTGTGGGTATCACTCATCAGAATGCCATTTGCTTTTATTTTTGTTTTTCAGTTTTTGAGAGAGAGACATTTATGGGATTGGGACTCACCATGGAGGTTAGACTGGCTGACCAGTGAGGACAAAAGATACTTCTGTCTCCGCCTCTGCACTGGGATTACAAGCACATACCACTGCCATCATGTCTGGATTTTGTCTTACAGTGAGTTCTAGAATTAATTTCCAGGACCTCATGTTTATTGGATAAGCACTGAATGAGCCATTTCTGTAACTCCTTCCCCTAAATTTCTAGCTCAGTTTCTAGGAATAATATGAAATATACCAAGCTATTGATGAGTCCAAATCTACTTACAATAGAATGCAAATCAATGTGGAATAGCTCCATGCACGCCCTCTTGAAACATATGAGGCATTCCTCATAGGTAGAATGAGAAACACAAATAAAAGTAACAGTAGTCAGTCATCATGCATTTCTGCTGTCTAAGCTTGGAATGAGCATGTTATACAAATTTCTTTCTTTGGTTCTTTTAAGGTTGTTAGATCTCACAAGCCAATTGTCAAGTACTTTGCCAGAGAGGACAAAGCTAACAAGGGGTGTAGGCCAGACCCAAACCTGTGCTCTTTAGAACATTTGCTTTTCAGTGACCTTGTGAAGAGTAGCTTCTTTACAGAGTAGAGTATAAATGCTCCCTGGAATTGCCTTCTTGCAATTACTTAGCAAATGGCAGCACCAGAAAAACTAGTGGCCAGCCTCCTGGTTTTGGTAGCCATTGGATAATGCCTCAACACAGGGAATTATTTTTAAATACATTGAAATATAAGAGAATCCTCCAAGAGCTTGCTTCCTGAAGGGGTTCCTATGAATAAAAGTGGAGAGGAGGGCTCTGATTTTCTCTTGATGGGATTCAATGTAATTAAAAGGTATTCTGTTGTGTCCACTGCTAAAAATACATAAGGACAATAGGGATTAGAAGAAGAAAGTAGAGAAGACGAAGTAGAGAGCCTCATTTCACAGTTCAAATCAGTTCCCATGAGCCAAATATATTGATACTAGACTTGTTATTGTAAATTTCATTGGAACAGCTAATATATGTACATATCATCTACAGTGTTCTGTATGGTCTGGAGAATGATCTATGACAGCCACACTTTCAGTTTTGAAGAGTGAGTTTAGAGAGCACAGAGCAAGCAGAAGTGAGAGAATACATAACCAGGGAAGACAGGTGGACGCAGTAGACAGAGAGCAAGATGACATCCAACTAGAGGTTTAAGATCTTCCAGCAGAAACCAACAGAGGAACCCCTTGAGGCAATCAGCTCGAGTTTCTAATAAGGAAAGATTTCTAAGTAAAATATTAAATAGTAGCAGGTAGATATTATAAAATCAGGTGTTTAGGACATCTAACAGAAACCAACTGGACAAGTTGAAGCTCAGCCATTCAGAGAAAGCACAATAGGAACTCTAACTACCAGCTTCAACTTGTCCAGTTGGCACTTCCAGCTTCCCTTTCCCATTATGGACATTTTCATATCTTGTGATAAACTATTGTAATGTCTGTTGAAAATGGTTGACCCTCTAGCTGTTTTCAATGACACAATGTTGTTACTCAAGTTGTTTTGCTGTTCTCTTCCCTTCCTGCCTCAAAGTTAAGGTGTCAGTTCACCTCTAGAAAGTGTCCTTGGAAGACACTTTAAGACAAACGTGTTAGGGTCTGAAATGCAGGGTGGGGGAATCCAACAACTTCCCAGTGAGCTCAAAGAGAGCATGCCGATTTCCTGCTATAATGTATATGCCATGTGGCTCTGTGCATGATGGGATGGTAACAGGGATTGTATAATTGCAAGAAGCCTGCAAAATATAAAATCCTGTCTTATCCATCACAATAGGAAGCAGCTTAGCTCTGCTCTAGAGAAACCCTGACTGTGTCTTAGAGGAAATGTTTACATGCTGCATGTAAGAAAACCATTTCCAGTTATGACCTGCTGAGGAAAGTGAGTTTGACTGAAGTAAGAATTTTTTAAAACCGCCTGAGCCCCAGAGATCATCAGTAGATGATCATGAGTGCATCAGTAGATCTATAGGGAGACGGCAAGAGAAAGGACACTTTGCATAAGTGTGGAATCATTGAAGGCATTGCTGTTAATTGCTGTATCTAATAACTAGTAACTAGAAGGCAAAATCTCTCATAGTGATTGAACAGTGAAGATCAAATGCTCTGCAAATGTGTAATACCAAGAACATTCCAGAGAGAAGTACCTGGTGCATATTAGTAATGGCGGCTAAAAAGTTGGAGATGAGTGCAAGTGGCATGAGATAAGAACAAATTCTTACCATCCAGTACAGATACCAGACCACGCCGGATACCTCTCCCGAGGTGAGGGTAGAGAGGTTCTCTCCCTGGAACTAATTTGGCAAGTTGCATCGTGCACATTGTAGCTTGTGGGACTCAACCCACTAGCCCTTTACTTTAACTCTTTGTATATCTTTATCCCAACTATCAGACATTTCTTTCTCTATCCATTAAAGGGGGAAATGAAGAGCACTGTGTATAATTCACCACTTAAGGCTACAGAGCAATTCTATTCTGAAGATGTAAGCTTATATGAGCTATACTGTATAAACATGTGAGACTGTTTTTAGTATTTGATGGAGGTGATGTAAACCAAACTCTGTAGGATAATAACCAAATAATATAAAATAGAAAAAGGTTAGCCATCATTGCTAGCAGTTTCTCCTGTCTTCATAAAGATAAAGGCCAACTATCTTGGTGTAAGTCTGTAGTCCTAAGACTTCAGAGGTGGAGGATGATAGGAAAGTCTCAAGTTCAAGGCCAGCATGAGCATGTATAAAGACCTTGCTTCAAAAAGATTTTGGGGCTTCATGGAATGAAAAGACCAGATAGTCAGCATTCTCTAATGAAGCACACAAAGCACATTAGTGTACATTAGCATACAAAACTTGACTCTGGCTGAGTGGACCATACATTCTTCTTATATTTCTCAGTAGCTTTGCTTCTGAATCAGATAAATCCAATCCCTATATAGCCAGTGAGGTTACAAGGCTACAAACAAGAGCAGCTAAACATTCAGCCATTCTCTCTTGGTACCACTAGGTCTGTGACTCAGTAAGTGGCTGACTCTCCCTGTCTCCAAGAAAGGGAGTGGATATTTTAACATCAGTTTCTTCAACCCATCTTTTGATCCACCCTTTTGTTCCACCTTCCCACAAAGGCCATTATATAAATTCACAATAAGATATATCTGATTTTTTTTTTTCAGAATCAAATTCTAATGCTTACAAACACACCATTTTTAGAGATCTGGTTTCTACCTCTATCTCTGAGAATAGGTAGTTCCCAGGCAAGAACAAAAGCTTGGATGAGATCTTGTCTCTCCACCCTAAGGGGATACGGGCCCAGGTCTCCTCACCTTCCTTGTGGAGCTGAAATGTCACTCTGCTGTTCTTATCAGTAGATTGCTGATTTCTCACATATTTTACTTGTCTTCTTATATCCTGAGTACTGTTAATCCCTTTTCTATTTTCCCCCAGTCAGAGGATTTTCCTGTGCAAAAGAGCAACTCTATTCTGTATTCACTGGTTATCATGTGAAGCTGCATTCTGTAGAAGAAAGGACAGCCACAATGAGAGCTACAGGCATGCGGGAGATTCAGAGCAGGGGCTGGCAGGTCTTTGATGAACTTTCCTCTTCTGGACCTCTTTGTTTGGACCAGAGACTTTATCTGTCACAGACTGCTCACTCTGTTATGACACACCATCACTTCTGCCTTGATGCCAATTCTATGGGCAATTTCAACAGGGTGCAAGCAAGGTGTCTCCAGAGGTTGGCAGTTGGTCTCAAACCAAACAGCAGTGTCTTGACTGTCAGCAAAGGCTGACATTATACAGGATACATATGCCAACAATCTCCTTTAGTCCCCAGGAACTGAGCATCCTTTTTCATTTTGAAGACTGTAAAGGAACCTGGATCAGCTTGTCAATCATGCAGTTGGTGAAAGAGAGCACTAGTCATGTGTTGAATGTCCTCTGAGTTTTACCTGCCTTCATCTTACTTTACATGTCTTGGATATAGAGAGAACAAAAGAACCCACTTCCAAGATATTAATAAATCAAACAAAAATAATGGCACAAATAGTGGTCACAGTGTCTGGGAGCTAAAGACCCTATATTCAGCTGCCCTCTCTTTTTTTCTCCATGCTGTGAAATAAATCTCAAACTCGGCTCAGTTTCTTGCCTCTCAGTTTGATCTGATCAGTTTGGTGGAAGAAGAATAGTTAATTGATGCTAAGTAGCCAGTGTGGGTTTGCAGGCACCCTTGTTCTCTGGAGTGCCTCAAGACTGCTGTGGTCCAAAAGCCACCACTGAGTGGAAAGGCCCATTTATGAGAAAGACTTAGTTCTGTAATTCCACAAATTTGTGCATGAAAGCAGAGGTCCCCAAACCTGCTAAAGCCAAGTGGCACCTTTGTGGCATAGTAGACTCAGCTGCCACATCATACTTCCCCTTTAGTTAGCTGCAGATATCTCCATAGATATGTGTGCCCTAAAATTTAGACGCTACCAAAACTACCATATATAGCAAAAATGTTATAAAGTATACCACACTTTGCACACATATTAACTTTTATAAAAATAAAATTATGTTGTTACTCAACTTGTAAAACACCAGTCAGATAAGACAGCAGTACTGAAATTGTCCATTTGTAAACATTTTGCTACATTTATCCATGTGTTTATGTATGTATGCCACAGTGTAGATGTGGAAGTCAGATAGTAATCAGCAGAAGTCAGTCTGTCCTTCCATCATGTTGGTCCCATGGAGTGAATTCCAGCCACCAGGCTTAGTGGCAAGCACCTTTGTCGGTTAGCCATCTCACCAGGCCCAATTAAAAAAAAAAAATCAAATGCCATAATTGCTGAAAACCCTGTTCTATAAAGGTGTGAGATCATCAAAAATACATAGCAAGCAGTACAAATGATAATGTGGTTTGAAAATGACATAGTAGTCCACTGTTCAAAATTTATTTAGGGGCGAGACATTGTCTCAGTCCCTCTAACCTCTGCTGGATGAACGCAGGCCCTCAAATTGCACAGCAGTGCATAAACACACAGCTTGAGAACCATGGATTGAAATCAAGCCATCTTCTTATCTGTGACTGGCAGGTCTAGGAGGCTAATGTTGTGTTTGACACTTATGATGATGAGAGCCAAGAGCGAAACTGCCATGCACAGAGGACAACCTCTTTCAACCTTTACTGTGCACTAGAGTAACAGGGTTTCTCTAAAGCATAAATAAATGGTTCCCTATTTCAGGAATTATGATTCAGTACAGTGAGGAAGGACCTCTAGAATCTGTGTTTCTCATCTTACCAAGCATTTTATATGTGGCTGGTCTGAAGATTACAGTGGAAAGAAACTGCTTATAATATAACATTTATTTACTCGGGATATAGCAAAACAACAACAATTTAGGAACGAAGAGTTAACCTGTAGCATTTTTTTCTGAATGGATAATAAGAAACCTTGAAAGGACCCCAGTGGCTGGCTCAGTAATATTCTCTGATTGGATTCCCTAGATAATCGATCTATAGATTCTGACCCACCCCCATGCAGGCTACCCAAAAGCTCTCTGTTACAGTAACTAACCTATAGGAAATTTGATCTTTTACATAGAAAAAAAAATGTTGAAAAGAAGAAAGATGCCCTGTGAGTGAAGGATCTATGATTAAATCCTAGAGGCTGTTCTGTATAAAGTGAAATTATGGTTATTAAATTCTCAGCATATTATAGGGTAAGAGCACCTCATACTGCAAAGGCCAGATTGGGTCATGTGATGTGTGATTCACGAATCATGAGAGGGGCAGGCTGTACCTCTTGAAGGGTATTTGCCTACAGCATAATACCAATAATGGAAATAATATCAGATCATATAAAGTTGAGGCTTTTATTCTCCACAGAGCTGAGAAATGATGAGAGAGGCACTCTGGGAATTTTCCCTGTAGATTAAATATTTGAATCATGACTGTCGGAGACAATCACATTCAGTTTGAAAATTACTTTGCTATCTCAAGCATGCTGAGAAGAAAAGAGACTTTCAGTATCACAATTAAGACATGAAAATTTTATTTTCTGTGGGATTTGTATAGTTAAGAAAAGAGAAAAATATTTGAATGGTACTTAATGTTTTAGCTAAATTTAACTAGCTCATTTTCTGGCACCCAGACAGGATAAACAAGTTCACAGCCTTTGTGGGCTGATTAAAGATACTTGGCTGAAGCGCTCACCCATCCTGAATAGGATCAGACGGTAAAACAGAACAAAAGCTAACTGGAGGAGCATTTTTATTGTTAGTGGAAGTGGCAAACATCACATTTTCTAGGGCCCACTTTTGCTTGCATCCAAACTGGCTTGGACTTCGCTTTTTGCTGAGACTTGACTTGAAAAAGCCTTTGGGGGCAAGAGGTGACATTTAATTTTTTTGTGGATTTATTACTGTATCCATTACCTTTCTGTGGCTGTGATAAAACACCATGACCAAAAGCAACTAGCAGAAGAGTTTATTTTGACTTTGGGTTCCAGAGGGAGAGTCCATAACAGTGGGGAGGGCAGCATCATAATATGGCCAGGACTAAGACACCAGCTGATCACATGACACTCACACATAGTGTGACACATAGGAGGTGATTACTAGGACACCAGCTGATCACATGACACTCACACATAGTGTGATACACAGAAGGTGATCACTAGGACACCAGCTGATCACATGACACACACACATACTTTAACACATAGAAGGTGATCACTAGGACACCAGCTGATCACATGGCACACTAGGACACCAGCTGATCACATGACACACACACATAGTGTAACACATAGAAGGTGATCACTAGGACACCAGCTGATCACATACATGGCACTCACACATAGGAAGCAGAGATCAAGCAAGAAGTGGGGTGAGGGTGTAGACTTGTAAAGCTTGCCCCAGTGAAGCTCTTCTTCTAATGAGGATCCACCTCCTAAAAGTTTCACAACTTCCTCAAAGGGATTAAGCCTACAGAGGTGTTTCTCATTCAGTACAATGCAATTCCCTTTTCTTATCTTTGCCTGGGCTAGTGGTGATTTTCTATGGATGCTACCAGCGTGTTGAAAAGGGTTTGGAGACATTCCATGGATCCATAGGTCAGCTAGGTCAGCTTGACTTTGAGAAAGATGGTAACCATCTAATTATAGATGGATGGATGGATAGATAGATTGGTAGGCAGACAGGTAGGTAGGTAGGTAGGTAGGTAGGTAGGTAGGTAGGTAGGTAGGTAGAGATAGAGAGATGGAGATGCAAGATTTCCTTCTCAAAATATAACCTCTTTCAAATATGAATTCACAAAACCAGCAGTTCCCAGGCCCCTTGTGCTCAAATCCCTTTCATGTTAAGCCATCATTCCATACCTCCTCATCCCTGCTTAAGCTCCTGCCAAGTATAATCACTGGTATTTCTGTTGCTCTTTCTGGCCCATATCTCTGCTTCCATGATTCTTCCTAGTCTAGAGGATCAGCTGGCTGCTTTGTGACTTCTACTCACCAGTATCTCCCCCTGGTATTTCATGCTATTTCTTCTAAGGCTTCTCTGACTCCAGTGACTGCATCACAGAAGCCCTGATCTTGACTGAGATAAAACAACAACAAAACTTGAGTGCATACCCCTCTCCATTTAAAGGAATCATGGATTCCCAATGGCACTGACCCCTCTACAGCTTTGCCAGCATGTGACTAAGTAGTCACTATTTTGTTCCTAATTCAGTTTAATCCCCTTCCAAGGCAATTTAAATGGCTTTTAACAAAAGAGATTTCTCTATACATAAATTGCATGTTTCTCTTGAAGAATATTTCATAACTTTGGAAAGGGAAAGAGCTTCAGATTTGACTTTCTTTCTCAAATTTGGCTGACATTTCCTTCCACGTTGGTACAATTCTTTTTAAGTTGCAATCATGGACTAAACTGAACTCCTATCCCTAATAACTCAGGGCTTACTTTACTTACAACTACATTTTCTGTGGCAAAATGTTAGTGAAGTGATAGAATAGCTTTAGTAAGACATATAATCAAATACTACTATGCTTTGAGGGAAATCAGCTCTTTTGATGCTGTGTTTAGAATCTCATACCATTTCTATGACACTAAAACAACAAAGTGCGGCTCTGGTATATTGTACCAATCTGTAATTATTGAAGTACTTCCTCCTCTCCTAGTATCCACACACATGTCCATTCTTCTCATCTCACTGAAGTTGGTCTTTACCATGTGACTTGCTTTAGCCAATAGGATGTAGGTACAATCTACATTGTGTCTATCTAGTGCAAGTCCTCAAGAGATGTTTGTTTGCCTTTTTTTCCCTACATGTTATTGACCAGGACAAAGTCACATCCTAGGTGTCTGCTTTCTTTAAAATCGATCCCTAGGGTGTCTGTATTAGCCTAGTTTCTATTGCTGTAATAGAATACCTGTGATTCGCTAACTTATAGGGACAACAAACAAACAAACAAACAGGTTTATTTGGTTCTGGAAGGTCAAGACTGGGTAGCCATATCTGGCCAGGGCCACATGTTGCTACATACATGACAGGAAAACAGGGACCATCAGGCATGTGTGAAATGGAGGAAGGGACACAGGACATGATGCACTATGTAACAGCTTGGCCAAGGTAACTAATTCAGGACCGTAGAGTAAGAACTCACTTCCATAAACCAGCACCATTTCATTCAGGCATACCACCTCATGACTCAAGTACCTTCTACCGGCTCCACCTCCCAGTACCTACATACTAAAGAGCTGGGTCTCAACAGGAGTGCTAGTGAGAACAAACAACACTTAAATCATGGCATGACAGTGACTTCAGCTGTACACAAAGCCTGGCTTTAAGCCCAGATAAGCCTGTCTGGGATCAGTCAAACCCCAGACAAATCACCAAACCCTAAGAGTGAATTACAGAGGCTTGTTTGAAGCCAGTAAGGTTTGCAGTAATTTGTTATACAACAGTTAAAGTACCAATAAATGACTAATGCAATTCTCAAACACTGAGTAGGCCTAGAACAAGTGTGAAACATCTTATTTTACAATAATATAGAATAATCTTTTTTTTTAATTAAAGGCAGAGCCTTGTATATCACAAATTGGTCTCTAACATACCATGTCTCTGAAGATGTTCTAAAATGTCTGATCCTCCTGCTTCCACCTCCCAAGTGCTGGGATTACAGTCATGCACCAACCACCATGTTCCATTTATGCAGTGTTGGGGACCAAACCTCATGTATCCAGGTAAGCACTGTGCCGACCAATCTACATTGACATCTCTCCTCACTAATCCTGTATGTTTTTAGAACCAGAAAGCAAAGTTTTCAATCCTAACTTAATTATTTTAAATCCCTCTAGCCTTGG